>NC_048904.1:16488419-16683037 GCF_011077185.1 Oxyura jamaicensis | reverse complement strand
GACAGTGAAGAGGAGGAGGAAGAGGAAGAAGAGGGTGATGAGAGTGAATCAGAAACAAAGGAAGCTTGCACCCAAGAAAACCATCACAGTGATCAGACAAGTGAGGAATCAGGTAGAGAATCAGGGGAAATCACAGGAAAGCCAGATGAAAATGAAAAGAAAATATCCAAATTAAGCATCCCTAAGAAGTTAGCGCTGGATACCAGCTTCATGAAGCTAAGTGCCAGGCCCTCAGGAAACCAAACCAACTTAGAAGAGAGCTTGGAGAAAGTCCGAAAAAACAATCCGGACATGAAGGAGCTCAACCTGAACAACATAGAAAACATCCCCAAAGAAATGCTGATAGACTTTGTCAACGCGATGAAAAAGAATAAGAACATAAAAACGTTCAGCTTGGCCAACGTGGGGGCCGACGACAACGTCGCCTTCGCGCTGGCCAACATGCTGCGCGAGAACAGGAGCATCACCACGCTCAACATCGACTCCAACTTTATCTCTGGCAAAGGCGTCGTGGCCATCATGAGGTGCCTGCAGTACAACGAGACGCTGACGGAGCTCCGCTTCCACAACCAGAGGAGCATGCTGGGCCACCAGGCCGAGATGGAAATCGCCAGGCTGCTGAAAGCCAACGCCACCCTCCTGAAGATGGGCTACCACTTCGAGCTGCCGGGGCCCAGGATGGTGGTGACCAACCTGCTGAGCAGGAACCTGGACAAGCAGAGGCAGAAGAGGCAGGAGGAGCAGAGGCAGCAGCAGAGGAAAGAGCAGAGGGAGCTGATAGCCATGCTGGAAAATGGACTAGGCTTGCCGCCTGGGATGTGGGAAATGCTGGGGGGACCGCTGCCCGAGCCCAGCATGCGCGAAGCCCCCCCGGCACCCAAGCCCCCCATGCCCCCCTCCATGCCCCGGAGCCGAGGGAAGGAGAGCGCAAGGCCAGAGGCCCCTGAGGAGCCGCATGGAGCCGAGCCCGTCAGCTTCAGGGTGGTCAAGCTGAAGAAGGTGCAGCGCAAGCCCGCCGTGCCCGAGTACGTGGAGCCCACCGAGAAAACCAACCTCAAAGACGTGATCAAAACGCTGAAGCCAATCCCCAGGAGACGGCCACCTCCCCTCGTCGAAATAACGCCGAGGGATCAGCTGCTGAACGACATCCGCCAGAGCAACGTCGCTTATCTCAAACCGGTGAGCGTTTAGCCATGGGGGGGTCTTAGCAACGCACCCCCAGGAGATGTGCAGCTGGATTTTGGCATCGTGCTGCCGTCCCTGGGGGCAGGGGTTGGTTGTGATGGGCTTTGTACGGAGGAAGGGCAGCATCTGCTGGAGATGCCACCGCGCTCTCACATTTTGCTTGCCCCATCGTAGGGCAGACATACAAATAAACACAGAAAGAAAACGGAAATGTCAACGATAGTGTGGGATTTTAACCTCTTGTTCCACAGCCGTAGAGTTAAAAGAGGAAATTCAGTCGGGGTAAACAAAGGGGCATTGGGTACAGCTCCAGGCCCACCTTTGGCTGGCTGCTTTCAGCAAAATTGAGCTTTGGTGTGTGTGTGGGGGGGGATTCAAAGTTTTTAAGTTATTTTCTTCCTATAAGCAATCCTTTCTAGCAGTGATGCTGCAGTGACCCTTCTACAGCATTTTTCCATGCCTGAGCCTCTGCCTTGCTTTTTGAAGCCTAGCAGCAGGGTGGGTGGAAGGTGTTTTTTCTTGAGTGCCTAAATGTGTAACACATTTTTACAGCTGTGTAAAAGCATTTCAGATAAACAGATAAATACTGATTTTCTGCAAACGGCACAGATTTTCTGTTGTTGTTGCTCTAACCACCAGTTTTTGGGTGTCTCAGGTCACCAAGAAAGAGGAAACAATGAAGACCTATGCTGATTTTCATTTATTTATTTAGATCCACCTGGCATCAGGCCAAGTGGGTTGGATTTGGGCGTTAGGGTTTTAATCTCATCTTCCTGTGTGATTTTGTAAATGCTTTTTTTTTTTTTTTTTTTTTTTGGCCTTGATATCCGCAGCCTCAGGAGGTTTTACTGCCTGAGCCAATCTGGTCTCCGTGGGGAGGCTCACTGCCTGCAGAGGGGTTTACTGGGCGTTAAGCATTGCAGACAGCAAGTGAGGAACTACAAACAAAACCTAATTCCTGACCAGATCCCCCCAGTGCTCTTAGCTGTTGCAGTTTTGATCCTTTCATAGTTTTTGAGGGATTGTAGGTTTATGTTAAACTAGTTTGGGAAATAGGACTGAGAAATTCCCTCCTAATATTTCTTTATTGTCCTTGTCCAGGTGCCATTACCGAAGCAGCTGGAGTGAGACCAGACTGACCCAAAGAAAACAACTTGGAATAAAGACTAGTCCAGTTTTGCTTACAATTGTTTCAGCAGAAGTTTTCTGCAGAACCCAGGTGGTGTATGTGAACGACTCTTTGGGAACAAAGATATGCACTTTTCTAAGAGTGATGAAAAAGGCTGGCATGGGAAAAATCCATGCTAAGGTTTTCCATCAGGTATCAAATGATCCCGGTGCCATCTGCCTGCCAAATGGATTCAAGGCTCCAGTTTGTTGTGGGAGGATTTTCTCAGAGACATCAATAACCTTAAGTCTTTCTAGTTTTTCAGTAAACTGTTTTGCTTCCATGTTGTCCTTCTGCTGTCAGATTCTGCAGGAACATGCTGTGCTTTAGCTTATCTTTCTTTTCACACACATCCTCCTCGATTATTCTCTTGTCCATGAGAAATGCATTTGGTTTCCATGTATACAGCTTTATTTTTTAGGCTAAGGAAATGGAAATGAAATAAAAGCTCTATCCATAAGAAGTGTGCAGCACTTCCGTGGCTAACAAGCAGAACAGAAAGGTTGCTCTGGTGCATCCAATACCTCTGCGTGATGGTTTCAGGCTGGTGCATGTCAGAATGGTTTAGTTGGTTTTGTACCTGATGTACATGTAAATGACAATGCCACGCGCTGCTTCGAGAACTGTAATCTTCACTCCCCGTGACTGCCTGTAGCTCAACAGTGCTCTGGCAGCTGAATCCCAGTCCCACCCCACAGATATTATTACAGCCCTTTGGAATCGCTCATGTTCAGGACCTCTTTGAATCCAAGGTAGTCTCCACTGGCATTAGGTCAAGTTTTCTTTTCTCCTTGTCCTTTTTGCATCTTTCAGCTGATCTCTTTCAAATCTGTCTTCTTCCAAATTTGTAATGTGTCTCAGCTGTACTTCTGTCTCCAACTGTAATGTCCCACGGCCAGGAAATCTGCTTAATTTATAATTTAAGACATACTAAGCAATTTTTAAGCAGTACAGAAGGGGAAGAGAAAGCTGCTTCTGGACAGCAGAGGCATAGAAAAGGAAGTAACATTTTCATTGCACGTGTTTTTGGCATTCCCTCTTTTTGTAAAGGCCGGGAAGGGGGAACAGGCCCCTGCTGCCCTTGAGAAGCAGGTCCTCAAACGAAGCACTACTGGTGCTTCAGCCAGGAACAGCCCAAGCAGCAGTGCAGAGCTGACACGTATTATGAAGGTAGTTACATCAGGACTTGCGGTCCTGCTCTGATACGTGTACCCCCACTGTGCAGGCTCCTAAGGGATCACAGGAGGGAGGCAGCCAGATTCAGAGACCCCGGAACTCACCTGACTGCAGCAGAGCTGCCTTCCCAGTGCTGCTCAGGGCACAGCTCTGCATAATTGTAGAAGCAGGCAGAAATCCCTCCCAGATAATTAGGAGAAACGTAAAATTGCAATTAAGAAGAGTTATATAAGAGACTGAAGCAATGCAAACAAGCGCTTACATACGTCACTTCTGCAGCCTAGCAAGGATGAGGAAGGCTGCACCGTTGCTGCAGTTCACATGCAGCTCCCTTGTGCCTCAGCAACACTGATACGGAGGCAGAGCAACCAAACCCAGCCGTTCGTTACCAGCACAGGCTGACGGCACGAGCTGCAGGGAGACACCAGAGCTCCCACCACCACCCTGGGGAGGTCACGAGTCGTGGGAACAACCACAGCCACAAGCCTAAGGTCAGAGTCACGCTTCCCAACCTGAAATAAATGCACTCAACAGTCACCATTAGAGTTTATTTTTCTTTGTAAATGTGCAGTTTTTAAAATTCTACAGTAATGATGAAGTCATAGGCTACTACCTTTAAGTGTGGAAACAGTTTTCAAAAACAAAGACCATGCGCTACAAGTGAGGAACAGGCCATCGACTCTTCAGCTGGAATTATTTTCAATAAATACTGATCACTTTAACACTTAAATGGAATGACATGTTCGGATTTCTACACAGCTCACTATGAAAACAGCATGGTAAGTTACATAAAAGCTTCAACTTCAAGGATGTTTGCTTGATTATGTAATTATTAGAAAAAGAGAAATGCAAGAATACTCGAAATGGAGTGTCACCTGGACAACTTTTTCCCCCTTATATTTTGTAAGCTCCTACTAGCAAGACAATCCCATCAGAGCTGGCAGTTTGGTTAAAATACATATAAAAGAATCCCACACACCACTTTAAGGAGTTGTTACAGGCAAGGATCTTGATGAATTTGGAATGGGTCTTCAATAATTGTATCCTGACATTTATTGCTTGTATTTGTAAACCTGAAATCCAGTTTATTCCTTTGAAGAGTGTTAGGACTAGAGTGAGCGAGATGCATGTTTTACTTGTATCTTTGCATTCTGGTTAAGAAGAAAAAGAACCACGCACAAAAACACACATCCACCTTCATCTACAAAACAGCCTATACAGAATAAAGCAGAACAAGGTAAGTCCTAAAGTAGCAGTGTTTAAAAACATCAGCAGGGGTAGAAACCTAGCTCGTCTAGCTTATCCACAAGCTTTTTTCCTCCCGTGCTTGTTCAGGTGTTACGTGAGGAAGTTCTGTCTCTCGTGCAGGGAAGAGCAGTTTCAGGGGGTAACAGAATCAGGATTTCAGGAAAAACAAAGGTGTGGTTTACTGGAACTGAGAGGCACAGTGCCACACATATTCTCCATGCTTAGATCTATTTTGACTGTTTCCCAGCTACCAAAGGAGGAATGTGAGGTGAGGACAGGAACCCATATTGGTTACAAGTATTGCACAGTTTTTACTGCTTGCTGGTTAAGCTAGCTGTCTGATCTCAATACAGACCCCTGGAGTTAGGGGGTTTGAGGATTCAAGAGTACCTGTGTTTGATAGGTTCCAGCTCACCTTGAACACTGCCAGCCTGAAGGTGCTACACCCCAAACCAAACTGGCTGGACAGCCACCTTGTAGAACAGAGATGAAAGGGGTGTTACTCTTACTAACAAATGTGCTACAAGACAGTTTGTCTGAGAGACTGCATTCCAGAGGTTTCCATCTCTTCCCCTTCTAGCCTCCAGAAGAAGAGACAAGCAAACGCGTCTAAGTTGGGATGTATTTCTGTAAACACCCAAACATTTTGCTATACAATAGAAAAAAAGTTACTCTTCTTATATTCTCAGAGGAGCCCTGAATACCTTGGAATACCTGTATCCTGCAACTATTAATCTGTATGTACCACATGTGCATTTCTTGTTTTGTACACAAACTGAAAGCAAGCTCGAACAATAGTAAATAGCAATTACACTCCTGCAGCAGGCAAATCGCCGCATTGCAGTTGCTTACTCCTTTGCTTTCGATATGTAGTCAGCCAGTTTGTTGATACTATCCTCCTGCTGTTCTAGGGCATCCAGTATGATGCCCATCGGGGTCTTCTTCAAACCTATTCCTTCCATTTTGTTCTCCAGCTTGTTCTTTATGTTCCGGAGCCTCAGGGAAGCATGGACAAACATCACTGCATAACAGACACACGCTTATTAATTGGGCATGCCCAATGAAAGCATAATTCCTGCAGCATCCATCTTAAGACACACCCCAAAGCAGTGACATCACTGGAAGATGATGTCTAAATGACTGGTTAAGTAACCAGCAAGTACCCATTCAGTAATAATAACACTGAAGATAGCTTGTACTGTTTTGTGTCCCCTTCCCCCCACCCTCGAGTTTGTTTTGGGACAATTTAAATAAAGAGATTTAAAGCCACGGGCCACTTTAGACTTTGCAGGCTTATTTGAGAAAGCTCAGTTCAGCCCCCCCCCACCCTCAGCTTGGAGAATAGCAGAAATACTTACAGAGGAGAGGAAGAGTGATCCCGAACATGAACACCATGACGTCTCCCAGATAGGAGATCAAGAAGTAGCTCGACAGCATAATGACTATTACAAAGGTGGTTGGGTACTGCTTCTTCATCCTGCGGAGTATGTCCTTGTTGTGTGACACCCACACAAACCCCATGAACACCAGGACCACCACAGTGCCACCAATAAGCATATTCAGGGGACTCAGAAATCTGGAAAAAAGAGAGAATGAAAAAAAAAGCTTGAAGTATCTTGTTTCAGAGCCTTCCGGTCTTGTGCTCACAGAGCACGCATCCAGCTCACTGTTAACTTTGTTGCTGGGCAGGTAAGGCATTAAAAGTCGGTTGGTCTTACAAAACTTTTATCAACCTATGTTTTTTTTTTACAGAGAAGCTAGTAACACAAGTGCAACTGAGCAGACAAGCTGTAGCCATGAATTAGCATAGGCAGATGGCCTTTGTGTTCTCTTCCGGAGCATAGCTGAGGATAATGAGAGTGTCTGCAGCATCTCGTTACTAGAGGCACTCACCACCTACCAACCTTCTGCCCAGGTTTACAGGAGGTGGAAGGTAGAGGGGGATGCTGAGTACGGGAAGTTACTTCTGTTGTGGTGGTTGTTGTTTATGCCTTCAATACTTACCAAATTTGCACATGGCGCTCATGTCAAAACTAGGACCTGGACGTAACCTAATGGCAATTCACTACGACAAGAAAGGAATGAATGCCATTCTCTGCCCAGCCACCTAGATTGGCTGTTTTCTCAGGGCAAAGTACTAGTTACAGCCAAACTACACCAGACCTTTGAAAATACCCTGATATTGACACAAACTGTTATACTAATTCCCTTGCCGAGCAAATGCTAGATTCTGAGGTAAGTTCATACTAAACTGAAGATGGGTTGTGTGGGTGGGTGGCAGGAAGGAAGGTTTTCCCCAGCGGGTATTACTCCAGAGAATACAGAATTAACACAAGTGTTAGAAGCTAGGCTTTCAACCGATCATTTCTGTCTGGAATTTACACCTCACTATTCTGCTTACTTATTTCTGAATAAACTCTCCCAATGGTTTATACCCAACTGAGATGATTTATGAACCTCCAGTGGAGCTCACCACCACCAGCACAATGGATGGAAGCCCCATCCCAGGCAGACATGCCCAAGAGTCAGGAGGAACTGGAGCATGGGATAAGGGTCTCGCAGGAAGAAGAGCCAGGCCTGGCACACGGGCTGCTGCTGAGGTTTGTGTTGTGTTATTGTTACCAGTTACCAAGCAAGCCAAGCCACCAAGTGGCTCAGCTTTGGACTATAAACAGCAAGCCCCTTTTTTGGAACAGGGTGAGCCCATCGCCTGCTCGCACCACTTTACCAAGTATTTAGAGGTTGCTTTGTCCTCAGCTTTCACCGATGACTTTGCCCAGCACGTCTCTGTATTTGCACAAGAGCCAGGCTACGTTTCACTTCTCTAGCAGTAAGCGGTGTGATTTCAGGTGCACTCTGATTCACTTGTACGTTCACAGACCTAACTGCACAGCAACTGAGCGCTCTGAGCTGCTCCAACTGACAGCAGCATAGCACTGCCCTGATAAAGCCAGAGGCAGGGAGGATTTTATCCTGTACTCTTTGCTATTCCAAAGCTCATGGGCACGCTGACTCACCGCTCCACCCCGCTGCTGAGGAGGATGCTCTGGTTTGTGGTCTGTGCTTCACATCCGGCACAAGCAGAAACAATCTCTCGCTGGCATGCCAACACCGTACCTGCGGTGCCAGAGAGCGTTTCCCCAGAGAAGGAAGAAGCCCCAGGAGTTACTTCAGAATACAGCCTGGCTCCAATTCTGTGAGGCAATTGTGCCAACAGGAGACAGGACAACTGGATGGAAAGAGATTAAAATTCAGACTAGTTCCCCACCTGCTTCTGCTACTCACGCTGCAGAGCCAGCACGGCTTTTTGGAAACGGTGATAGGGCAGCCCTGCTTCTTGCATCTGAGTCACTCTCTGCAGCCAGCCAGATTATATTTAGCTCTGAATTGTCACTCCTGAATTTCCAGACTGGAAAAAGTGAGCAGTACTGCTCTGGAAAGAAATGGGTTTCATCTGCGTTCCCTTATAGCTGGAGAAGGAGGGTGGCTCACGCCGGGACCACACCAGTGCCCTGTTTATGCACACGCTGCCGGACAGAGCAGATTTTTAAAGCAGAACTCACCTCCACATCACGACTGGTTTAGAGCAGAAATGGCCAGACTTACTCAGATGGCTCACAGCAGCTATTTGTTTTGCTCCCAGAAATCTACTGACGAGATAATGCTGGAAGGAGCAAAAGGCTAGGCAGGGCTCCATGCTACCTGGTGTCTGGTAAATGCTGGCAGAGCTTTAGCTTCCCTACCCTTCCCTTCGCTTTCTTTACAACTTCAGAAACTGGTGATAAAGAGCAATCCATCCGTGATTACAAGGAGAAGATCAAAGAAAGATTCCCCTCCATGCTTCTTTCTGGTGTTACACAGGTTCCGTATTACTGACTAGCCACAACAAAAACACATTCAAAAGATCCCATTTTCCTGGGGAAAGTTAATTGAATTACATGTTTTCTCAAGTGGGCTGCATTCCAGTGCGTACAAGGAATCAGGGAACAGAAGTATCAAATGAAGTCATTCAGAGCCACAGGAAAACAGATGGGGATAGCAGTTGCCACTAAAAACTGGTATTCAGATTATCAGCCATGTGTCCGCGGACTTGGATACTGCTGATTACAGGGCTGGATAAGGTGTCACACGCCAAGCTCCCCTTTACTGCTTGAACCCCCCACAGCATAATTCACAGTGCTACCTAAAATTCTCCCAGAAATTCATACATAGGCACTTCTGCTCCAGCACCAGCATTTTTCAGGGAGGCAGATCTCCATTATCCCGTTTCACTCAGATCTGCTGGCACGCTCCTCGCACTGCCACAATAGCTTAAGACTAAAAAGGAAAAACGTTATTTTAGAACATGTATCCGGGGAAAAAGAAAACTGCCTAACAGCCCTGGAAGTCACCTTAGAGCTGAACCACCAGCACGGATATTGGCCTTATTTATATAAAGACCAGAACACGATATGCCAAATTCATGGTCAGGCAAGAAGGCTGGAAGTCTTTCAAAGCTGCTGAGACAAGGTAAGTGCCCAGCCCTTAAGCATGTTACAAGATACTTTCTAAATATAATTCCCTTAAGGAGGGATTTATAAGGCCTCTCAGACACTTAAAAATGTAATGCACGGAACTGTGAGCATGTCAGTGTTTTGGCAACTTGATTTTGGGCTGCTCAGATGACTTGGGGACGACAAACTTTTGGGGCTGGGAAAAGAAACTGCTCCTTCTGACTGCCCTGAAAGGAGTCCGTATGGCAGGACTGAACATTTGGGGGTGCAAATAGCCTTAGAGCTCAGAGCCCTAACGGGATGCTCTACTGCATTGCTCTCTGCAGTAGACAAGATACGTCCCTGGGAGGATGCTGCAGCCTCCGACACCGCTGGGACAAACTGGCAAAGAAAAGCTGTCATTTAGATTTAGTGCCAGTAGCATCTCAAGGCGACAGCAAGTACCTGAGGTTGTGTTCCTCTTGCCCTTCAGAGACCAGGCAGGCCACCACATCTGTCTCAATACAAAGTAAAAATACGGGAGGAAATAAAAGAATAAATAGAAGAAACTTGCTGTCTGCCCCGGGCTGCAGGGTCACAGGCACTGCCCTGTGCCAAGTGCGGCCGTGGGACACGTTGTGTTTGTCCAAGTGGTATCAGAAGACGGCACAGGTGCCGCCAGCTGGGGCTGCAATGCTGTGGGAGGAAGTACTGGTAACTACACACTTACTTCTCAAAGCAACAACAAAACAAAACAGATTAAGGTGAGTGGTGTTTTTTTAAAAAAAATGCATTCATATTTCTAGACTCTGTGCTACATCTGTCACAAAGCAGGTTATACTCCCACAGAGCTGCAGGAAGTCCAACGAGCTCTGCCTTCAGTGACTTATGACGTTACCTGGTCTTGCTGCGTTACTTCACACCTGCAGGCTGCTGCACAGCCCCGCAGCAGGAGAGCTAACCACCTACTCGGAGAATTTACAGCTCCCGTGTAGGGAAAAAGAGGAGGGTAAGACTCATCCTCTGAGCACAGCAGCACGAGCCCAGAAGTAGGACAGGCCACATAAAAAGAGAAAGCAAGCAAGCGCCTTCCTTGAGTCATCTCCCCTTCAGAGGGCTGTCTCAGGGTGATTACTCAGCAGTTGCTGTCACATCTGTCTCTTCTGCACGTGAGCAGGCAAATCTGGGCAAAGGCACTGAGCTGGACACTTCCAATCACCAAGAACAACGTCTCTTAGAGCAGCACAGCTGGGTCATTACAGCACATAAACACAAAAATTCCCTTTTAGGAGGGCTGGTGCCTCACCACATTCCACGAGGGACAGGTGAGCACAGTTATCTGCTTCCTTCCTCGTTTGTGCTCATTCAAACAACGCTACAAGAGACAGCAGGTTCCGCTTCCCCTCACCCCCCATTTCTGGCTGCAGTGAGGTCACGTAGCTGCAAGGAGAGGTAGCACCTATGAGGACAAACAACGTGCTGTCCTCTGACGTGTCACTAACACGTCTGGTACTGCCAGGTGAGAGCCCGCAGCAGGCACGTGTTTAGCAATGCTTCTGTACTCGCTGCTTCTCCCTTACGTTGCTTTGAGAACAGGAGTGGAGCCCTTTCCTCAGAATGGTGAGATCTTTATGAAATTATGTGGTATCATTATGCAATGTATGTCTTCGAGCTGCGTGCGTTGTGCACTGCTCCTAATCTTTCATCAGGCATTAGACACGAAGCACTCTGCTGCTCTGGAGCCTGTTCTGGCGAGGGAATTACACCAAGCCAGCTAATGCAGTGGCATTGGGTAGAATGAAATTTTTTTAAAAAAGTTAAAAATAAAAAAAGACACCCACACTCGTTCAGTGCTAGGGGTTGTACAGATGGCCAGTGGATGTGTTAGAGATAAGTGGGCAAAGGAAAGCTACATCCAACTTCAAGCTGCGGGGAAAAAATTCTGCCAAAGGACAACAAAGACTCCTAGTTGAAGCACTCTGAAATGCATTGCACTTCTTAACGCTATCACTGAGACACTGGGTTTTGGCAAGTACAAGGCAACAGAAGCCTAAAAGTAACAACCTTCATTTAAGTTGTTAGTTTGAACAGCAAGACAGAGAAGCCTTGTCAGAGTAGCTGAAAGCCCGGACAAATGGCACTTATTTAGCAGAAGGATTGTTTGGGGGAGAGCTGCAGGCTGCTGTGGGAGGCACTGCTCTTAGTAAGTATCTGCAGCACTCACAGTAACAGGGCCCTGGCTCAGAGCAAAAAGGGCAGTCATCACCCAGGTCCTATGCAACTCGGAGAAGGGCACAATTTGATTTAGCAATGATCTTGGTTTTTATCAGCAGCGGAGTTCCAGGAAAGAATTAAAAAAGAGCATCCTAGTCTGGATTGACTCATAAAGGAGTTTGCAGGGCAAGGAGTAAGGGGAAGAGGAACTGTTGCTGCCACCAGCCTGTATCAGTAGAGTGGCAGTCATTCAATACTTTCAGTTTCTTGTTTATAGATTTAATAGTTTCTGCTTAGAATAAGCAGAAATAATAGTTTTCTGCTGGGGGCTGAAAGCAAAATTTAGCTGCAAAGCACAGAACATCATTTACATGTAACAGTAGCCATCAGAAGGCAAAGGGAGGGGAAAAGGCAGGGCAATGATGCAGCAGAGGTCATTACAATTCCACTGCACTCACGGTAAGGTTATTCCATACCTTGCAGAGAGATGGAGATAGCGAAAGGTTGCAGAGGTCAATGTTGTTGTACAGCAGGCTGTAAATTAAGCCACGGCAATAAACTCTGCACTTAAAGTATAATGAAAGCTCTAGGTACAAGTTCCATCTCAGCCCAGCATTGCCACAGCTACCAAGCTACTACAACAGCCCAAAATATGATCTTTGTATCACCTGCCTGTCTGTATAATTAGATGGTTTAAGAACAGGTAGAGTTGGTCATGGGGTAAGTTCAGTGGTGATCACAAAGACCACTGCATGAGCAGTTCCAGTAATCCTGCCCCTAGGCCTGTATGCAGTCCTGGAGTTCCTAAAAAGCCACGATTAATCACTTATCTCAGTTATCGCTCAGGAATTCCTGCCCATTACAGAACGAAGCGCAAGGCCGCAGCTTAGTCATCAATGTAAATTTAATCAGGAGAACTTTCTTTGCCTTTCTCCCAAAGCTACAGCCTGGCCAAGTGAAAAATCTTTTCTTAAAAAGAAACGGGTAGCTTTTCTTTATTGAAGGGTTAGCCTGTTCCTGTTAGTCTCCTGTCCTTTTCCTTCAGCGTTAGAAGAATCAGGTTTGTCATATACCAAAGGCTCTAAGATGCACAATAAAAAAATTCACTGCAGGTGTTTCTTGTCCACAAATTTCAGCTCAGCAGGTCACTGCTCAATATGAAGACGTTAGAATTGCAGTTTTCAGTTTTGGTATTAATCTCTACCTTGTGTGGCTCCATTCTTCCTCCTCCCACAGCAGACCAGTAAGAAGTAAGTGGGAGATATATCACCATCCTTGATCTGATAAGAAGGGATCAGAGTGCAAAAGGAGGAAGGAATTTAGGAGATGGAGTAAAGTTGCTGCTGTTCCAGCCCTTCAGCCAGGGATAAAGAAGCTAGTTACAGTTTTTTCTCCTACTTTTTTGGGGAGAAGAGTTGTCCCCCTGCCTTCCACGGCTCCTTTCATTTATCTAACTGGCTACAGCACTGCACTGGTAAACA
Organism: Oxyura jamaicensis; assembly: GCF_011077185.1. Classification (NCBI taxonomy): domain Eukaryota; kingdom Metazoa; phylum Chordata; class Aves; order Anseriformes; family Anatidae; genus Oxyura; species Oxyura jamaicensis. Next base: position 16,670,093 of record NC_048904.1, on the reverse strand, counting down.
GAGGCAGATGAACACTGAAGTTTAGTCCGAGGTGGGCAAGATGTCTGTAAGTCTCTTTTTACTGGTCTAATAATCCACCGAATTGACTGCAACGTATCTCCCCCGAAATTAAGAAGAAAGTCTACACCATTATGCCAAGCTGTTAGACACAGCAAAAAGAAAAAGCAGGGTTCTCAGCCCCTCCTGTCACAGGCCCACACTCCCTGAAACCCAGGGACTCTTCACTGACTCAGATGCTGGGTCAAGAGCTTCAGGTGCAGAACAGGAATGGATTTAGGGGAGGAATTTAAGCCTCTGCGATATATAAGATAAGATACGCTTCTGCCAAAAGCACTTTGGCCTAGTGGTCAGGCAACCCTCCAATTTAAGCATTTGAGCATTGTTTGTAGAGGAGTGTTGGAAATGTATTCCGGTTTCTATATTAAAAGCTTAATCATCACAGCTGCAACTGCTGCAACTGCTGCAACTCGTGATGAAGAGCTTTCTGGTCTTAGAGCAATACTTAACCAACAGTCACAGGCCTATATTCAAGGGGTGGTTAGGAGGTTATTTCCCAACTCCCCTTAGGGATGCTGGGCTGGACAAGAGCATGGTCCTGCCTTCAAGGTCTCAGTCTCACCCCGAAATGAAAGAGATGGGCATCCTACTTATTTTATATCAGGGGCTTTTCACTATGCAGTAGCTCAGAAATAAGAGCAGCTTGTTCTGCCTGCTGGACATAAGCTCTAAACTATAGCAGCAAGCAGAATCCATCCTTTTCTTCTTAATTCAAAGCGAAGTTTATCTCAGCAGTACGGCGGCACCGGGCAGGTTTAGCCAGGCAGTGCCGATCCCTGCGGAGGCCGCGCTGACATCCAGCACCAACCCATGGCTGCTCCGACACCCCAAAAGCAGCCGGGTGCTCCTGCAGAAGGTGCTGAGCGGTCTGCGGAGGGGGGGGGGGATACAAGGCAGCTCCCTGACTCGCTAGACAGCCACAGGAGGAGTTAAAAAAAAAAAAATAAATCAGAAACCTTACGCAGCAAGCAAGCCCAAATCAAACCCACCGCCTCACCCAGCCCGGGGGGGCTGTCCCGGGGCTCAGCGACCCCGCTCCCCGCTCCCCGCCCCCCGGTCCCCGCCCGCGCACCGACCCCACGATGGCGACGACGGCGGCGGCCACCATCAGGTAGTTGGTCTGGTAGTAGAGCAGGTTGCTGACCACTCGGTTGTTCCATTTCGAGATGTCCTTGAAGTCGGGCCGGGCGAAGCGGTCCGAGCCGGGGAAGAAATCGTCCCAGGCCCGCAGCGGCGCCACCTGCACCTCCATGGCCGCCGCCACCGCCTCCGCCGCGCAGGCCTGAGGGAGCCGCGGCACCGCCCCGGGGCGGCTCCGGGACCACGGGGGGAGCTCGCCCGGCCCCGGTGCTGCCCGGCCCCGCTACTGCCCGGTTCCGCCCGGCCCCGGTTCGGGAAGGAGCCAGGGGGAGGCAGCGAGGCCCAGGGAGGAATCCCGTCTGCTGCAGCTCCTCGAAGGTCCGCCCCGGTTATGCGTTGGATTCTGGGTTCTTTGTTTATGAGATGAAATGTGGGTGAAACGCGCACGGCCAGCTCGCATCCTGCACAACAGAGGGGATGCTGATGTGGCTGCCCCAGCTCGCGGGGCAGCGGTGTGGTTGTGTCCTGAATCCCCCCACCAAGGAGGCTGGTGTCAGCAGCTGTGGTGATTCCAACTGCAATAGTTTAACTAGAAACATTTTTCAGTCTGTCTGCACTTCGTTGTCTGTGGCTTGAGCACACCTGTGCTGGTGGCCCCCAGGACGCTGTGTGCGCGTTGTCACCGTGCTGGGCAGTGAAGTCCTGCTCTGGATGGAGACCAGCAATGAACCAGGTGTGACCGTAACACCTGAGGTCTGTGGCAGCCTCTCACATCTCCATCTACACAGCGTTTGGATTCTCAGAATTTAATTCAGGAGCCCGAGGCCAGAACTGGCATCCTTCTGGGCCCTGCTCCGTTGCTGCCCACCTCTGAGCTAGGGAGCCATTTCTTGTGGGGGCTCTGGGGAGCGATGATGGCTGCACAGTGTGCCCTGAGGACAGCTGGAGAACGTGGCCGGGCTGTTCCCTGCCCAGACAGCACTGGGAAGAGGACAAAACCCCTTGAAACCATAACAGGGGGAGCCGCCTGGCAGAGACACAACCGAGGCTAACTCCATCACCACGTTGGTTTTTGGTCCCGCAGCACGACCACCCCGCACGCTCCTTCAGGACACCCGGCGGGGAGCGGCAGGGGCTGTGCAGGGGGAGCCCTGCGGTGCCCTGGCCAAACGTTTCAGGGCGTGTGAGGGGCACGGGCCCTGGCGGCGGTGCTGGTGCGGGGGGCGCTGTCCCCGTCCCCCTGCTCCATCGCCCCGCGCCCCGCTCTGGCGGAGCGGCGCCCGTAGAGGCGGCGCCATGACCGCGGCCCGGCGGGGCGCGGGGCAGTGTGGGAAGGAGAGGGAAATATGGCGGATGGTGAGGAACCGTAAGTGCCCTGTATGTGCGCGCTCGGCCGGCCCTTCCCCGCGCTTCCCGGGGACGGGCGGGCCCTGGGGTCCCCTCTCCCTCCTCCCCGGTGCGTGTAGCGCGATACTGACCCTTCTTTTATTCTCTCTCTTTTAGGGAGAAGAAAAGAAGGAGGCTAGAGGAGCTGCTGGCCGATGGGTTAGTGCGGGGCTGCGGGCGCCCGGCCCGGGGCAGGGCAGGGGCAGGCAGCGCTTGCTGAGGGGCGGCCGGCAGGGGAGGGCGAGGGGCGCTGCCAGGGGGACTCAGGACAGGCTGTAGGGGAAGGGGAAAGCGACAGGGCGCTTGAACGGCGAGGCCTGGGGAGAGGAACGTCCCGGGAGGGGACCGAGGGGCTCACCCGCACCGGGGGGCTGGGGGCCCGCAGCTTGGCATGGGGGAAGGCTGGTGTGCTGGGGAGCTTGGGGACAGGAGCCGGGGAGCTGCGCTGCTGGCCGGGGAGGGCCGCTAGGCTAGAAGCAGCAGGCTCGATTTTGGCCGCAAATTAAAAATTGAGGCTGCGGAACCCGTGCTTCTGCTTCTTAAAAGCCTAAATTCGACGCGTCCTTCTTAACAGCCTTAGAAAGCTGACGTGCAGAAATCTTTAACCTCACCTGCTTCCATCCCTTAACCGTTCCCTTCCGTCTCCTCGTGGCCCTCTTCCCAAAGATCCCAGAGCTGACCCCAGCGGCGGCCTCGCAGGCCCTGCATGCGTGTGGTGGTGCCAGGGTCACGGCCAGCCCTGGGCATGTTGGGCTGGGGGGGTGCATGCCAAGCCCCCCAAAAGCATGGGGTGTGTGAAGGCGGCAGGAAAAAGGCTGGGCCTAAAGCAACCTTAGGACTGTGGTGCTCTGATGGCTTAAAACAAGATTTAAAATTATGCGGTGAAACAGATAAGGATTGGGTTAAAATCTAACAATGCAAATAGTTGGTTGTGCTGTAACAACACATAAACAAACCCTTAAAAACAATCAGACTCTGAAGTTAAACATAAAATTTTGGGTTGTGTCAGTGATGTTTTTCAGATCTCCACGATGTCCAACCCTGTAAAAATCAGACTAGTGTATTCACAAAAGTGAAACCCAATCAGATCACTGTAACACTAGGAAGGAAAATACATGTCTGAACAGAAAAGTGGCACAGCTGCTTAGTGCCTGTTTGTATGGGTTATATGGAATGATTAAAAAATGTCCTTAATGTCACCACGCATAGCTTCTGCACTTGTTTCTGGAGCAAACTAAAACCAATATAAGCCACACCGATGCCATATTATTTGCAGAAGTGATTGTTTTAATACACGTCCTGAAAGCTGGTGTAAAATAGATGAGTCCAGGGTTCAGTGCAGAACTGTTACATTTATTCACAGCTTCCTAAGACCATTTTTGATGTGAGTTGTGAAAATGGGAGGAGGTAGAATATCAGAGGTCAAAAGGTCCTCTATAAACTCATTTTTTTTAGTACTTGTTTAACTGTTAATTCAGTAAGTTAACTTACGTAAAACCAACAGTTAAACCTGAATGAGTTCAGTCAGCAACCAAAATATAGGCAGATTATGTTGTGTTTATTCTTGCACTTCAGTGAAGTTTTTCCCTGTTACTGGGATTCTTTTGCAAAATGTAGACCTGCAAGGTAAAGTCGCTACAGACGTACTGTTTTGTCCGTCTTCGGAATTCTGTGAGGACCAAGGGTTTCACTGTCTAGATGATGTCACTACATTTTCATTTTATTTTGAGATGAGATACAAGGAAGTACTAAATTCTAAGCATTACTCAACAACCGTTATTGATACAAGCGTTCTTCATATTTCTTCATAGGAGGAAGCAAATAAAGCTTCTTATCAATGATGACACGACCTTTCCTAGTTATGATTTTCAAAGCTCTTTATAACAAGCTTAGTTTTGTATTAACACAGAACATATTCATATTCATGAACGCTTCACGAGTGGAGCTTGTGCTTAAAAAAGGGAAGTGTGCTGTGCTATGGAGAGGTTTCTTTTGTGTAGGAGGTGATCTAACATTAGAAAATTACTTAAGTGAGCTGATTTTGAACTATTCCAGTAAGTCTTTTTAACAGTGTAATTTTATAGTTATGTGCTATTAAAAGTGACCTGCAAAGGGGAAAAAAGGTACTGGAGTGTTTCATGTAAAATTCTGTCTCTATAATTAAGAAGAAAATAACTGCAAACTTACTTTTTTTTCAAGTTAGATTGCCACTATTAACAAGCTCGGGAGGTGGCTGGAAAATTGGGGTGTTACAAATTCTATGGTACTGATTGAGGGTGAAGATCATTCAAGATTAATACTTTTTAACAGTTGTTTAAATAAATACTATGAAGACTCAGAGGAGATAATGTTGCGCTGTGTTACTGTTACTTATTTGGTGCCTCACTGCAGTAACATACTGATAATTCTAAATATGATTTGTGAAGTTTCTTAAAAAGTTTCAAAAATAAAAGAATACAGGTGTTGACTCTAATCTAAAAACAACACACTCAAAACCTAAAGGGACAATCTCTTTTTTTGTGTCCTCTTTAACTATGGGGAAAATAAAGGTACAAAGCGTACACCCTTTTTTTTCACTTCAGGTCAACTTTTACTAGTAACAGCTAAATCAGGGGGATTTATTGAAATGCCTGCCTGTTTTTTTTTCCTCTACACGTTCATATTATTGTCTTCTAGTTCCACAAATAAAACCCACTCATGCAAGTGTCCATGCGCATAAATGCCATGCATATGTGATGGACATGAATATGCGGATACATTTGCATGAATGGTCAGTATTTTAGGTACTTTAACCGTATACAAATTAAAAAGTGCATTTAGAGGTGTGGCTTTCTCTCTACAGTTTTGCAGCTGAATTTACTATGTTCTGTGCAGAATGGCTGTTGATGGTGGGTGTGGGGACACTGGAGACTGGGAAGGTCGCTGGAACCATGTAAAGAAGTTCCTCGAGCGATCTGGACCATTCACACATCCTGGTTTCGAGCCAGGCACTCAAGTGAGAAACACTTACTTTCAATAAAAATCTGTAGTTTGTGTTGGCAACTAATGTAAGAAGCTTCGTTAATTGACCACCAGTGGTGTACGAATACTAAGATTGCATGAAGAGTGTGTATTTGAATCAAATGAACAATATGATTCTGAAAGAATGTATCGTATTCTTTTTGTAGGTTTTTATTTCCAGATTGTACGTGGTCAAATACAAGCTTGCTGTCATACGTAGAAATATATACAATATATAGCACAACATAAGAATTACACTGTCTTGGAGTTCCATATGAAAAATAACAGCATTTGCCTCTCAGTTTTTAAGTAATTAGATACAGTAAATAATTTATTGTATTTAAAGAGGGAATTAAGCTTAGTATGAATATGTGCAGAATTGGGAAAGATAATATTGGGAAAGAACTTGTAGGTGAATGTAATATTAAAGTAATGTTCCATTAGTTACTAGTTTGAGTTTAGGGTCTGGTAGAACAGTTCACAGACACCAATTATCTAGTTAAAATCCTCGATTCTTGGCCAGCGATGTTTTCTGTCTGTTTACATTTATTTTTATTATATATATGCAAACTTTTTGGAGTAAAAACCTTTAACTGAACCTTGTGCTTAAACTGAATAATAATAGTAAAGGCGAACCTTGCTTTTCATGGCTATATTAATACAAAGAGAATATGGACATCAAAATGGGCTGGCTTTTCTGTAAATTGGGATGTAGGAATCACGTGAACACAGCAACTGATTAAAGTCCGATATGTAATTACTCCTGCAAGCACAAACTGTTTTATTGATCCAACTTGTTTTATGTGAAGCTTACTAGGCACTGAAAACATTTGATAACACAGTTGTATTACTTATGAAACAAAGGACAAATCATACTTTTTCCTATTTAGTCTATTAATTTTTTTTTTGTTTTATATTTTCCACAGGCTCTTGAATTTTTGTTAAGCACATGTAAAGTACTAGTTATTGGAGCAGGAGGATTAGGATGCGAACTCCTGAAAAACCTGGTAATTACTCAGTTTTCATCCTTTGTTTCTTAAAATCTTTTTTCCTTGAGGAAGTTATCTTTTCTATTTTACTAATTTGACTTTTATTGTATATAACTAAATTTTTAAGTCCTAATCAAGGTATAAAGTACGTAACTACAGAGACGAATACTTTGTTAGTGAGCTTGAAAGGTGGTAATCTAATGTAGGCCTTTTTTTTTTAGCTATCTAAAAGCTTGTTGTGAGGAACAGCATGATGCTGCTTATGAAACGTAGACAAAGGTTCATTTGCAGTCATAGATTAGGCCTAACATTGGGAATTTTCTCTCATGAGATCAAGGGAAATTAACTATATTAAGAACAAATTACACTCTTAAGGCTATAAGGAAGTGTTGTTTGGAATACAGTAACTAAAACGTATCTTTCTAGATGCGAGGTAATATTTTAAAATGACTTAGTGAGCTAGTAAAGAGTGTAGTATTAGTAGTCAAAGCTGAATTTATTTTCAGTTCTGTTTACATGTTTGGATGAATTCAAAGTGAGGTTGGAATTGCTGGAATTATGTTCTATCAAAGTGAGACTAGTAGAGCCAGTCTTACTCTGTCTACGGTCACCTTCATGCCATTGGAACCCATCGGGCTTGCCTGAGTACTGGCGCTCAGGTTTTCCAGTTCCTCAAGATCAGTAAGCCTGAGCTTGCCTCCACAGCTGCATCTCTGTTGCTGAATCCAGTCTATGTAATGGAAGCTTTATTGCATCAGACCAACATGCAGTGTCCTGTATGGAAACTGCTAAGGAGAAATAAAAGTATAAGACCAGGGAAAATACGCTGCAGATTAGTTTACTTGGTACAGCATTAGATTATAATGGATTCTCTCCCTGTGTGCTCTAAGAAGCAATTTTCAACTGTTTAAAATGCAGCCACAGGATTGTGTGGTGTCAGACATTTACCCGATGAATGTATGAGTTTAATTTTCCTATTATTGTGCTTTTTATCCTCAGAACCTCTCTTATTTGTCATAGTGTATCACTGTACGATCCTATTTGAGTTCAGCAGTTTAGACTAAAACTATACCTTTCCATGCTTCTATTCATTAATAATTTCTGTCCTTATGGATTCAATGGAAAATGTGCGGATTGATATAGTAATTTAATATGAAATACAATTTTTCTCTAATCTATGCCAGCATTTTTATGTTAGTACACTTTACTACAGTTTGTGTACTGGTATTTCACTATTCCACAGATTATCTCCAAGCTTGAGGTGGTTGATAAATCAACAGCCTCATCAGGCATTCCAGATCAATTAATGTAGGGGTTTGGGAGTTCCAGCACTTGGGAATAATCTTGTTCTGGTTACTGCTCTGTTACTGTTCTGCATAAGCAAGGTTTAACTTGAAGAGACTGTGACAACTCCAAGGCAGTTTTCTTTATTTGAAAATTTAATGCTGGTGAACCTCTGCCTCGGGCTAGTGTGTTTATTGGGACAAAACAAACTAAATCTGTTGATAGCTCATTGACAGGAAGGCTTTGTGTGAGATAAGGGATTTCATAAATCTGCTGCATACTCAGTTCCCATCTTTCAAAAAGATTTTAACTTTATTTCCTCAGATTCTGCATTTTTTTCTGATAGCCACTTTTGATTTACTCCACTTCTGAGGGACTGTTGCAAATTCCCCTTATAGATGAACCTACTGTTGATGGAAGTATGCTATGATTAGGTAGGGTAAAACAATATTACATTGAGTAGAACATTATCTTTGACCGTTGAAATGTTACTAATTCCATCTGTCTATATATCAACATTAGCAACCCAGCATTTTCACAAAGAAAGCCAATATGCCTGTCTGCACAAGGAACAAAGAACTAGCATGTTTGTTCCTTCAAAGGTTGCCTCTTTGCCATTTGGAATGAATCTTGGAGCACTGTAAGCATTTTGTTTCCTCTTAAGTGAAGCTGACTCTCTGTTTTCACAGGCACTGTCTGGTTTCAGACAGATCCATGTTATTGACATGGACACTATAGATGTTTCTAATCTTAACCGACAGTTTCTGTTTCGGTAAGTGATTTTTTTCATGATTTAACTTTTTGGTTTTGTTTTGTTTTTTAAGTACCTAAACAATATATGTAAATATGGTCATTATTTTGTTTGAACAAAATGTCACTAAAGGTTTCTGAACTTCCACATTGCAATAGTACTTGCAATTAACTAAATAATGTGTGTTTCCTTCTCTTTTTGAGAACTGTGGTGTCAGTTTCATTATGAAGAAAATTAACATACATTCCATACCATTCAGATACAGTTAATGACAAAGGGAGGAAGTGCCAAAATATACCAAAGTATATTGCATGTGGATTGAGATATGAATTTCTCTGGCACCCTTTTCATCCAAGCAAATTGAAAAATTGTTGTTTTTTTGTTGCTGGACTTAGATAACTCTGGGGCTCTCACATCAGATGTTTTACAGGAATGCCTTAATATTATCCATATTAATAAATTGCCTTATAGTAATAATCTTATAGTAATAATTAGTCAATTCAGTATCTGCAAGACATAGACTCTCAAAAGATTGAATGTTATTAGGGTAGTGCATTGGAAATTACTTTGCTTTTTTTCCAGACCAAAGGATGTTGGGCGACCAAAAGCAGAAGTTGCAGCGGAATTCCTGAACAGTCGCATCCCCAACTGTGCTGTTGTACCGTATCCTTTTATGGTGAAGTAAGAGCCCCAAAGACTTCAAGAAAACTAGAAAACTCTGTAGGTGGTAAGAGTATCTAAAATATTTTGCTGCAGTCCTCTTTTTCCATACAATAAAGAACACATACATTCTGCTGATGGTTGTGAATTCATAGAGAGGCATTAGCATAGAGAAAATATGCATGGAAAATCAAGTCTAAGTTTTAAGAAACTATTTTGTATCTTTCCATTGAGTCTTGTTATTCAAATTAGATATTTTAATTTTCATGGGAATGTTAGAATTACAAGTTTATTCACCAGTGTTTTGAGCATGTACTGCTAAGACGTTAATTTATAAACATAGAGCAGCACTGCTGATAGAGAACTCTGTGAGAGCCTCTATCCTCTGTGAGAGCCTTTCTATTCCTGAATAGTTCGGTCTGCTGAGCTTTCTCCTGTGTATGATTATGACATTGTGTCCCTTACTTGTTTTACCAGTTGCTAGAGCTTGTGGGAAATTTTGTATCTTCCAATCACTTAGTTTTAAAAGAAAGCCTCATGTAAAATTATTGTGATAAATTATATAATGTTTTGGCTTTAGGTTAGCAAATGGAAGACAGTAAACTCAACTGTATTATAAGTATATTCCTTTATTGTGCTTACATTCAGATATTTTAAAAAGATTCAAGACATGGATGAAAGCTTTTATCGACGTAAGTGGTATTTGGTTGCATGCCAAACAACTGCAATTGTTGCTGCTTGCTGCTTTTCCTGCTAGCTACATTGCTGATTAGTTTAGCCTTCTACAACATACTAAATGTATACTGGTGAAAGATGTAACAAATAGACAAAACTCAAACTTACACATGACCTAGGGCAGATGGTTGAACTATGGTCAGTTCCTCTGGAAAAGTTATGGACAGAATAAAGTGGTTGTTTTAAGAAGGATGCATTAGTATATTCAAATAACACTTTTTTTCCCCCCTTAGAGTTTCATATTATTGTTTGTGGGCTGGACTCGATAATTGCAAGAAGATGGATAAATGGCATGCTGGTAAAGCCTTCAATCTTTTTAAAGCCTAGTTATTGCTTGAGTATATATCACTAAAATTGATTAGCTTTGTGCATTAAAATGAAATAAGAGCTGTTGAAAGTCACAGTCTTCTGTACCTATTTCTACTTTATCGTTATTGTGAAAAGGATCAAGTGCATGCTCTCTCACATGCCTTTTTCTTGAGGAGTGTTCGTCAGTGTTTGTGCAGTGCCCTGCAGGGGTAATTTAAAAGTTGGTGTACGTTGCTGAGTGTCCTGTGCAGTCAGTCATGTTTCGAAATCCATAAAAATGCAAGTTGCACAGCTTCTCCGGATGATCTCATTGTGAATGTTTTGTTCATTAGCTAAGCAGTACTCGCATTTCTGAAACTTGTAAATGTTGTCTTTTGGAGCCCCACTGCTGCGAAGTAATAGAATACTGGTGATTGAACCAAGTTCTTTCATCATTGAGAATCTGTTTAAAAAGTAATTATGGTTTACTATAGGGAAATTAGAGCATTTATTGTGTGTATGTGGAGGGGTTGAAGATGGTACATAGTCTTGTACACTGACAAATAAGCAGTGCTTTATAAACTGTGGACCCTTAAAATAGCCAGTATTTTAACTATTCAGTTTTATAGTGCACCATTAAGTATAAGATCTTTAGGATTTTCTTCCAACAACTTGTAAGAACAAACACTTTTATTCGTTAGATGTCATTTTTACGTTATGAAGATGGTGTACTGGATACAAGTTCCATCACACCTTTAATAGATGGAGGGACAGAAGGTTTCAAAGGAAATGCTCGTGTGATTATTCCTGGTATGACAGCGTGTGTTGAATGCACACTTGAACTTTATCCACCACAGGTAATTTCCATTGGTGTTTCCATTTTGTTTATATTCCTCTTTCTGGTTTGCTTGTTTCTTTTCCCAGCACTATACATAATGTATTCAATCTTTTTTCCTGTTTTTCTCCTTGTCCCCGACCACTCAGGTCAATTTCCCCATGTGTACTATTGCATCTATGCCCAGACTACCAGAGCATTGTATTGAGTATGTCAGGATACTGCAGTGGCCGAAGGAGCAACCTTTTGGAGGTAACTATTATATTGCATCGGTGCTAAAGTAGTATTTATCATTGTAACTAATTTGCTTTGAGTTAGGCGTACACACTACAATCCAACCTTCTAATCATATGTGACGCATTTGTCCTATTGCAACTGAGCCTCCTCTGAGACGGTGAAATATATAAAATGTTAGAACTTATGATATTTTTAGAAACTATATTTTGATATTTAAAGTTTCAAAGTGTCAGGTTTTAATAATTAAACGGGGTACTGATTTTTCCACAAATAAAGAGAATGTTTTTAGGCCAAAGTAATGTTGTATTTCTGAAGAGGTCTTACAACTGCAACTTGTTTGTAAATTGCTGTAGAAGGTGTTGCTTTGGATGGAGATGACCCTGAACATATACAGTGGATTTACCAGAAGTCTTTGGAAAGAGCATCACAATTTAATATTAAAGGTGTTACATACAGACTCACCCAAGGTAAGTGTATGGCATTTTGCTGAGTTTGTGGTGGTTGCAATTAGCCTGGATTGGCATTCTTTGTGTTCATTGTGACTAAGCTGGCAGCTCTTATGGGAAAAAATTGTTCTCGTTTCCCTTACCGTCTTAAAACAAAAACAAGCAGCATGTTTCCTGTGCCAGCACAAATATTTTATGATGAATCAGATGTTTAGGTATTCATGATGAATCAGAGGAACTTATCTGGGACAAAACTGAACATTCTTTTTGCCATTTTATTTTTAACCTGGAGCAGCTCCATGGTTTGCATTACACTGTGACCACTTCTGCTGTGTCAAAAAGTAGGAACAAAAGAACGTGATTGCCTCTTTTAGCAACAGCAACAGTTTATGCTGCTTAAAACTATATCATCTGTTCTTTACTGCTGCGTACGCCTCTGTTCACATGCAAGTGCAGAAGGCTGCTGCTCATGTAATCAGCTTCTTAACTAAATAGAAAAGTGGAGAATCTCATACAGAATCTCCAGAATTTGTAATTACTTATATCTCTTTGTTGACTTTTAGTACAGAGAATGGATTTGAAATGCTGGGCCTGAAGTGTCACACTTGAAACCTCAGTGTGCCCTTCTGTCCTAGAAGGGTGAACTGACTCCTTGAGTATCTTTCTCAGATTCCACCTATTGTATTGCAGATACTTTTCCTTGCAGCAGCTTATATTGGTTTATTAAGTAGTAGGTTTTTGGCACAGATAAGTGTGAACTCCAGTTCTGAAATATAATTATATAAATGGGAATAGCTCCACAGCTTACAGCATTTCAAGATAGCTTCAGTATAAAGTACACAGCAGAAAGAAGGCAAAGATTGGAGTTTTTATGCATGTTTTCTCAGGTATGAAGGGACATAGGAAGGCTAAACTGAGAAGCCAAAAGAACTTATAACTTCTTAGGAATTTGTTGGTTTTTTGGCCATCCTGAAAAAAAAGCAAACCTCTGTTTCAGTTGTACAGACTTGTACGCATAGGAAAGCTTGCTTTCTATTGGTCTTGTGTGCTGTTTGACTGGATGTGCTCAGTAAGAAGACTTGGATGAAAGAGCTGATACAGTTTGGCAAGCCTGTACTTGCACAAGGAATACCAAAACCAGGTTTCTTTATTTATTTCCCCAACTAACTAGTAATAGAACTGAATTTAAAATTAATTTTAACAAATAATTTAAATTTTTAGAATGGCCTCAGTAGTTCTCTTTGTGTGATACCTTCTTTTCTTCAACTTGCTTTATCCATTCCTAAAATACAAAAATGCCAACATACTTGAGCAGCGTGCCATTATACCTTATTGTTACAGAAATTCTGGAAAGTGCTTAAAATATCTTTGGGTATACCCTTCATACCCTTCTGTAATTATTCTAGCTAAAAGTAATGTTTCAGTATGTTTTTTTGGAAAAGACAAAGATGTATGTTTTGTTTTTACAGGGGTTGTTAAACGAATTATTCCAGCAGTAGCTTCTACAAATGCAGTAATTGCAGGTATGTTGAAGGAAACAGGATATTATTTCTTACTCGTTTCACCTCTGCTTTATTGACTTTGGATTTTTGTATGGTATGAGTTTGGAATAGAGAATTTGAGGAGGATAATATTAATTTTTAAAGGGGTTAAATTTATTCTTACAGTTTATTTTTTTTTCCCATGGAGAAACTGCATGTGACTCTGTATGAATGTAAAACTCATGTCTGATGGGGAGTGAGCAAAAGCATATGAGAGTGGGGAAAAAAATAATTTGAAAACACGATATATAAGCTTAACATAATTTTAGATTAGTGCCAAATCTATGATGAACTACTTCTAGGTACCTGTAGGTGTTTATTTTTTTATTTTTATTTTTTATTTTTTGGTGACTTCTTTGATACAATTTTGTGCACTAATCTCTGCATGTTCTGAGATGGAGCTAGAAAGCAAAGGAATTGTTTTTTTGTTCTTTTTTGTCATTCCAGCTGTTTGTGCCACTGAAGTTTTTAAAATAGCCACAAGGTACCTTATTTCTTATTTATAATGTGCGTGATTTCCAAGATAAGGACATATACTAACACTAAATGTATTTGCCATTATAGTGCGTACATTCCTCTTAACAATTACTTGGTGTTCAATGATGTGGATGGATTATACACATACACATTTGAAGCTGAAAGAAAGGTTAGTGTCATTAAAGGCTTACAGGGTTATTTCCTTGATTTTTATTGAATTTACTGCAGTTTGTATGTGTTTCTGAAGTTCTAAAAGCAGAAATTACAATGTTACTAGTCTGGTTATTTTTCAGAGTATTATTTTTAGCACGTAGCATTTTTTTTAAACTTAAGTAGTTTTGAGGTGGTGGTTTGTCCACTTCGAGTAGGACAGCAGGACTGTTTAATTCTAAATCAACAGATGGGTTGTTTGGCATCCTGACAGTGAAATGTTTTATTGTACAAATCAGTTTAGCAAAAACTATTGCATAGTATATATAATGTCATATTTAATTTTTGTCCATTTAGCCAAAAATTCTTAACATTTGGAAAAGTAGCTTCTGATATAGGCATGTTCTTCATACAGCTACTTCTGTGGTGCATGCTGACGCAACACTGGGTTCTAAATGGTTATGCTACCTGTGGAGGAAAACAGTAGTTTGACTTGCTTGAAAGTGAATCGTGAAGATTTCACCTGTTATACAGTAAACACAGTTTACAGCATAAAACAAAATCTTAAGAACATTTGGAAGAAAATCTTCTCAAAAAAAAAGCTTATGACAATTGTTTTGAAAGACATAACCTGGTCTCCTGTGCTGCTTTGTTGTAGGAGAACTGTCCAGCATGCAGCCAACATACCCAAAACATAGAGATTTCTCCATCAGCAAAACTACAGGAGATCTTGGATTACTTGACAAATAATGCTTCATTGTAAGTGTGCAACTATTCCGACTTATTTGATAATTTTAGGTAGTTTATAGTTTCAAAGATGTATTTTCTACTTGCATTTTTATCTAATTGTCTTTTTTTAAAAAATGTTTTATATACATAGGCAAATGAAATCTCCTGCAATCACAGCAACCATGTATGGGAGAAATAAAACACTTTATTTACAGGTAATCTGAACCTGCTTAATTTTGCTTTATAATCTTATTTTGTTTAAATTTACTTGCCAGAGTTTGAAAGGAAATGTTTTGGCTTTATTTTGTTGTTGCAGACAGTAGCTTCAATTGAAGAACGAACAAGGCCAAATCTTTCTAAAACACTAAAAGGTAACGTGCAATTTTCACATGGAGATTGCACATACTCTTCTAAATAGAAAGATGTTTTTTCAATGTCACCCCTCTGTATGTATGGCATGTGTAGCTTTGTTTTGCACTATACAGTAGAATGTGCTTCATTACCCTTTTCCCATGCAGTATGCTTTTCTAGGGTTGTTCTGGAATGAATTTTCAAATTGCTTCAACGTGCAGCATGGAAAGTTGTCATCTGGTGAAGAAAAACTTTGTAACAAAGCAAGCTGATAATTTAGGTAGATTAAAGGTACTTCAGTAGTGGCTTCTATATTTGTTGAGGAAGTCTGTTAGTTTCTCAGCTGAGTCAGATGAACGTTAGTTTGACTAGTGAGCTGTTTGCAGCTTTATTTCATCATATTTATAGTTTGTGTGAATGGCATTCATAACTTTAAAAAAACAAAACAAAAAAAAACATGGGTTTGCTGTATGTAAACTTTTCTTTCTGTTTCAGAACTGGGGCTTGTGGATGGCCAGGAACTTGCAGTTGCTGATGTGACTACACCACAGACCATGTTGTTCAAACTTCATTTTATCACTTAATTTACGAATAAATAAAGTGCTTATACAGCAAGAGAAATCTGTACCCACCTTGTAAAACAAATGTACTCCGTGGATGTTAAATTAACCGGAAATGTTCATGTTAGTACTAGCATTGTTGAAGGTTAGGTAATGCAAATGAATCACCGTATTTTGGAATTGTACGTAAAAGCCAATATTTGGTGGATTATATTGTACAAATACTTAGTAGTGTACAGAACACTGATGTATAGGAATACACTTTTTTCCAGTTTTTGTTGTCAAAATGTTAATAATACTATCAGACACGTGGAAATTTTAGGGTGGCCAAAAGTCTTGTTTTTTTAAAATTGAATGTGTATGCGTATACATACATGCAATGAGACCTTCTAAAAGGAACCACAGCAATCTGATTTAAATCATAGCACTCCTGCATGCTTGCTGAGTCACCTTAAAAGCAAGAAAGAGTAATGAATTAAAATGAACAGTTTCCTCTTATTTGACATTGATCTGATAAATTGTATGTAAGGTATTAAGTATGGAAGAGCTTACTTTGCAAGGAAACTCGGAAGGATGAAATGAACAATTGTACAGGAAAATAGCGATATGTATATTTGCAGTCACCAAACAGCTGCAGACTTATGTACGAGTATCATTGGTGCTGTTAAGGTATTTATTAATAAAATAATAATAAAAAAAGAGTCCTTAGTTTGTGGTTTATCAGCGGACATTGAAGAGTGGTTATAGTCTTTGTTGAATAACCTGGGTCATGTTATTCATGACCCTGGTTATTGGGTGCCGCTTCAGTCAGATCTTTCTGTACAAGGTGCGAGGTTCCTCAGCAGAAATTCTCTTTTTTTTTTTTTTTTTTTGGTGTGTGTTCAATCTTGCAACCGTGTGTGTAACCAGTAGTGAATTATTTCACTCTGATTTTTAACTGGACAACATTTATCAACTCTACGCTGTTCCGAAGCGTTAAGAGGCAGAGCGTAGGCTGTGGGAGCAGTGAGTTTAAAGGGCGAGGTTTAGACGAGCGTCTGTATGTTTTTTGGGTCGAAGTGGCGTGTAATTCCTGTCAATTCCTGTCAGTGACAGCTGGGGTCGGGGCGGGCGGGAACAACCCACCCGCCATGACAGGACGGAGGCGGAAGCGAGGGCGGTGTTCCCCGCCCGCCATGCCGGCCGCCTGGCGGCTGCGCGCCGGGCCCTTGGCGACGTGGAGCGGGCGGGCGCGCAGGCGCCGAGCCCAGCCCAGCGCAGGCAGAGGCCGCCGGCCCCGCCGCTGCCCGGGAGCGGGGCTCCGAGGGCCCGGGGCCGCCGCTCCGGCCGGAGGATGAGCTGGTTCAACGCCTCGCAGCTGTCTAGCTTCGCCAAGCAGGCGCTGTCGCAGGCGCAGAAGTCCATCGACCGGGTGCTGGACATCCAGGCCGAGGAGAGCCCCTGGCCTGACGCCGTCATCCCCGACTACAGCGAGGGTAAGCGGCGGGCCTGGCCGAGCCCCCAGCCCTTGCGTGGGCTTTTAAAATCTTTTTTCCCCCCTTACTGAGGAATTCATGTGATAAAATGTCAGGAAAATTAGATATGTGAGGAAAATAGGTGATAAAAACTGTTCCGTGAATAAAAAGGTAGGAATAGTGTTCTTCCCGAGGCACACATAGGTTATTTGTGACAGGAGGAGCAGGACAGAAGCCCAACGCCGGTGGCACCAAGTGAAGTTTCCATTTCTTGAGGCACCGATGTCGTGATCCTGCAGAGTCCACTGAAGGGAGTGTGCCGCTGGAAGAACAGGCACGGCTTGGAGATGAGGAATTTCCCTTGTACCTGTGGGGTGCCAGCGCAGAAGCCGAAGGAATGGTCAATCTGAAATTGCTGCTTTGAAATGAACAAGCAAGAAGGCAACCTCATGCTAAAAACTGGTTTCTGTAAATAGTACCTTAAAGATAAGAGCTAATAAAGTAAAAGTTGGGAAACAGGTTTCTGGAATCAGTGTCCTTACTATCTAGAAGAAGAACTTCATCTGCTTGTGGTATGAAGCTATTCTAGGTACACCCGCAGCAGAGTGAGGTTTCTGAAAATTGAAAGCTAAAACAATTGAAAGTGTTTTCTAGGTTACTCAACTACACTCAATCTTGTATATCTTCAGACTTTCGGGGGAGGAAAATATGAGGTCTGTCACAAACTGAAGGGGCAAGAACTTTTACAGTGTTAATTCTACAAATACTTAAAGGTTTTTTCTGTTTCCTGTAATGACTTGTGAAGTGTTCGTCTGTTTGCTACTGGCTGATAAATTTTAAGACCTAGTAGTAGTTCCCATGTTTTGTCATCTGTGTAACTTCTAAACTGCAGCTCTTCCGATTGTTTTGCCTAGCCTCCTCTCGCTACAGGAAGCAGGAGGCTGCATTCCTTCTCTCTTGTTCCCTGTGCAAAGGCAACACTTGCTTTTTATGTCTGAAAAGGCTTCAGAGTTACCCTTATGCAAGGCCACGGAATGCTGCATGGGCTCTTCTCCCCTTCCAAGGCACTTTTCTCCATTTTGTTTCTGAAATTCCCTGTCTCGTAATTACTGGTACAATTTGCGTATGGCTTCTTTTATGCCTTTGCTCAAGTTACTGTTTAATGTGTCCTTAAGTCCTTGAACTACTTAATTTCTCTCCTAACCTTCTTTTGTTTTGTTTAAAGATCAGTTCCAAGTTTTGTCAGGAAGTAGAAACAAAAACGATGCTGTTTGCACTTGTGTTAATATTTGCTTTATGCAATATGGAAAACTTTTTTTTCTGAACTGTTGCACATAAAGAGACAGTTATTGAAAAATAATTGTTTTCTTGGTGTGTCTTTTTTTTATCACTTTAGGAACAAATTCTCTAAGTGGAGGATGGGATACATCTTCATGGGGTCTAAGTTCAAACACAGAACCACAGAATCAGCCAGTATCACCAACAGCAATCACCAAACCAGTGAGGAGAACGGTCGTAGATGAATCTGAAAACTTCTTCAGTGCCTTTCTCTCTCCAACAGATGTTCAGAATATACAGAAAAATCCAGTGGTGTCCAAACCTCCAGCCAAATCACAGCGACCCAAAGAGGAGGTGAAAAGCACTTTACAGGAGTCTCAGCACCCCAGTCAGCTGGAAGTACCTGTGACGACAGAGGCAGAAGTGAAGGATTCCTCCGTAGCTGGCCTAGTGGACTTGAAAAATCTTGATATTCCCAAGGAGAAACTAGAAGAGAATTCTGTGCTCAGTGCCAAGCATGAAGAAAGCACGAGTGAGGTTCCTGAGAAAAATGTGTCTGCTCTAAACCTGAAAGAACCTGAAGATGCTCTCAATGAAAAATCCAGCACAGGGGGGGATGGAACGGGAGGCGTACTGGATAGCACTTCACAGTCTCTTAATGCAGGTACAAAAGACGTGGGTTTGGAAACTAAGGAGCAAAAAACCGAGGACAGGCAAAGCAATACGCCGTCACCTCCAATTAGCACTTTCTCTTCAGGGACATCCACCACTAGTGATATTGAGGTTTTGGACCACGAAAGTGTAATAAGTGAGAGCTCAGTAAGTTCGAGACAAGAAGCTGCGGACTCGAAATCCAGTCTCCACCTAATGCAAACATCATTTCAGCTTTTATCTACGTCTGCCTGCACAGATTATAATCGTTTAGATGACTTTCAAAAAATGACCGAGAGCTGCTGCTCCTCGGATGCTTTTGAAAGAATAGATTCGTTTAGCGTACAATCGTTAGATAGTAGGAGTGTCAGTGAGATCAATTCAGACGACGAATTATCAGGCAGGGCTTGTACTTCAGCATCTGTCACTGTCAGTCCTTCTGCGCCAAAGACAGAAACGGTTGATGCCCTGAAAAGTAAATCTGAAGATCTAACTGACAGTCCCGTGGTACATGCCGAGGAAGCTGAGATGGAAGAGAGTGGCAGAAGTGCGACCCCTGTTAATTCCGAGCAGCCAGATGTTTTGGTTGCTACTGTACAAACTGATGAAGAACAGGTTGTGAAAGAGGAGACGGAGCCGCAGCAGGATGTTGGTGAAAAATCGCTGGAAGAGGACTCTGAAAAGCAAGAGCTTAAAAAGGTAACGGCAAGCACACCCTTTAAATATGGATGCGACTCCCATCACCTCATTATAGAGGTATTAGGTTCACCTCGGGTGAATTGATTAATGCTGAGTTAACTTGTAGAAAATTCTTCGCTATTCTGTAGTGGAAGAATACTGGTGCAGTTTCTGGGCAGATCATTTTGGGTTTCACTTAAGTTCAGTTGTCAGTCCTGTGAATTGTGACTACTGCTAGCAAGCAGGAAGCCTTCATAAGTCAGATGTGTTATCTTGTGTGGTATAAACTCTTAAAAAAGAAAGGTACGTTAGGTATTTTAATGAAGAAGATAGGTATTGTTATGGGTAATTAATAGATAAGTGGTTGGCTAGCTTAGATAGATGGGTTCACTAGAGATGTGGAGAAAGAAGTAGGATACTCCAGAGTGTGAAAGGCTAAACTGGAGCTTTGTGTGCAATATTTTTTTCCGTTTCCTCTGTCACCTTCCTGTCCTTCTGTTCTTGTTTTTAAATTCTGAGCTGCTTTGACATGTTTTACTGTTTTTTGTTTGTTTGTTTGTTTTCCTGCATTTTGTTTCAGACATAGCGTTTTTGCATAATATCTGACATAGGTGGGCCCTACTCGTGGCCTTGCTCTGTAGGCATGTTTGCAATACTGATAGCATCCCTAACAGTAATAAGGGAAAAGCATTTGCTTATATCCAATGCTGTCAGTTTGCAGAAGAGACCTTTTCAAATGTAAATTATTCTGTGGTTCTGTAAAGAATGGTATGAGGAGCACAGTGGGAGTCTCAATGCTTAATGTTAGCTCTAGTTTTATAGGCTATCGGCTCTGTTTAAAAACTTTGTAATAGAATATAACTTGATTTTGTTGGGGAGGTTAGCTGAGCCAGGCATATGTAGCAGGATTTTTTGTTAAAACTCTAGTAAATAGGTATCTTCTGTTTAGATATTGCCTGGTTTTACATTAACGTAGCAGAAATGTGGTCATCTTCACTATCTTAAGCTTCTCAATTCTTGTAGGAATTTGATCTAAAACTTTAATGTTGGAGGAGGGGGCAGGAAGGGGAAGCCTGCCCCTCTCGTTTTAATTGTCCCATTCATCTGATTTTTATGTGTTAAAATGTTTTCCAGATGATCGATTCATTAACAGAGAAGCTGGAGAAGAGAGAAACGCAGTTACTAAGTACTAGTAAAGAAAAGGCACGCCTGGAAGAGGCTTATGATAACCTAAAAGAGTAAGTATGAAAATAGACACAGTCATTGGTGTAACTAACTTTACTGTAATACAAACAGTATTACAATGTAAATATTATAATTTGTGGCCAAATGATAAAACAGGTGCCTTGTATAACTAGAGTGAAGGTTGCAAAGGATATGCCCTGCTTAGGAAACGTGGAAATAAAAATACCATTACAGCATATGCAATCTTTTTTATTTTGGGGGGCCAAAACCTCTTTTGGGAAAGCTGTTGAGAAACAGCTATGCAGAGGCAAATCTCAATATTAATAAAGATCTTTATTATAAGACTGGGTTTTCATACTAAGGGAGACTGATTGCTCTGATACAGATAGATTAACTTGATTTACAAAGTAATTTGCTGACTAAAATGGAGGCAGTGAAAAGATGGTAGGAAGACTGGTTGTAGGAAAAAAACAGAATTAATTGTTTAATTCAATTAGAATGAAAAATGCAAAGTTGAGTTTGCCAATTTACGGATCAAACGTGAGGTGTAGAAATTTATGGATAATATGTGAAGATACTATTTAATGACCAAATTGATCTTAACTTAAAAATAAGTTCAATCATTTGCCCTGTACACAGTACAGACTAAGAGGTTATTCTGAAAGAACTTGATTAAGGAGCAAAACATTTAAGGTAAATCTAGAGTTTTGCCATTTTCACTGTTAAATTACTGAATTAACAAAGATCTTTGGTGCTTCTAATGTGGATGTGTTTTTTGAGCTGTTAGTAAAATGTGTAAAAAATATAAACACGTTTTAAAAGCATTTAAGACAGCCTGTTGCAAACTGTTTGGGATGTCACATAACCATGAAACTGTTCTGAAATGTTAATTTTAAATGTAGTGAAGTGTTCAGAATGAAAGAAGAGACCAGTAGCATTTCATCTCTTAAAGAGGAGTTTGCTCAGCGAATAGCGGATGCTGAAAAGAAGCTCCAGCTTGCATGCAAGGAAAGAGATGCAGCTAAAAAGGTAAGCAGCTTTTTAATGAAACCAATCCTTGGAGGTTTTTAAAACTTGATGGAATAAGGCTCTGAGCAATCTGATTTGACTTGGAAATTAGCTTTATTTTAAATACAAGGTTTGGATCAGATCACTTCCAGAGGTCCCTTTCCAGCCTAAATTGTTTTTTAAGAAAAGCCTGTTGAGAGGGAGGGGAAAAGAAGGTGAGCAGTGCAATTGTGCGTCTAGCCATAAATATATTCTAATGAATGATCGTAAGTATTTTGTTCTGTCCTTTAGGAAGTAAAGACTGTTAAAGAAGAATTGGCTACTAGACTTAATACTAATGAAACTGCTGAATTACTGAAAGAAAAAGAAGAACAGATCAAAGGATTGATGGAGGAAGGTAAGATTTTAATTTTTAAGCAAAACTTGGTAGAATAATTTGAAATATACTCTCTTCACATAAAAGCCTACCTTATGTGGGGAAAATACGTTATTTGAAGCATGTTAGATGCATCTATACATTTAAACTATTTAGTTAATGGCACAGAGCAACAGAGTCCATCAGTCAAATGCAGATGGCTGGAGGGATAGTTTTTGTGGCATGCATTAAAAGGTACCATGAGGTAAAAACACTGCAGTACAGTGTTCTGTGCTCCATTTGGCAAAAATCTGACCAGAGCATTGTTCAAGCCAATTCTACGGTATCTCCCCTACTACTTCGTAACTTTGGAAGTAAGTTTAAGTTATTAAATGAACTGGCCATTACATTCTTTTTTTTCTTGGTAAGAGGACTTCATTTGCTTTCAAAGCCCTTTCAGTGACTATCCTATCTCCATATAGCTTAGTATAGTGAGGTCATTTTGAGGTGGACTGGAAACTTAAGAATTTGCATGAAAGTACAAGTAAATGTTTCGTTATATGTTTGGTTATTATTTTCACGGGGCTGGAGGGCAGAAAAAGGTGTGAATGGAGACTGTTCGTAGAATAACAGGCAATATGTGCTAACTTCACTTATGTTTTCTTCACAGGAGAAAAACTTTCCAAACAGCAGCTACACAATTCCAACATGATTAAGAAATTAAGAGCAAAGGAGAAAGAAAGAGAAAGTATTAATACAAAGCAGAACAAAAAGATTAAGGAACTGGAAGAAGAGTTGCAGCATCTAAAAGAGGTGAGGTGATTTTTTTTTTTTTTTAAAAAAAAAAAAAAAAAAAAGCTTTTTAGACTGGCTGCAGAGCAGCCTTTTGGGGAAGCTCTAGGTAGCCTTTTTATCTTTCCTGGGAGACTCTTCCAATTCGTATTACTGGAAATCCAAGATGTGATTTCAGTAGTTCTAAATTGCAGTTGCATCTCTTTCCAGCTGCTTGTTTGCACTTGTGTTGTTGGTTATCAGAGAATAGGCTAACTAAATATAAGTTGAAAAAACTGTACTGGTAAAATCTGGGCAGTTTTCTTGATCGGTTTGTGAGTTGAATCAAGGACTTGCAAGCAGAAGACCTAGCATGATGAAGTATGTGAAATTATGTAGCGAAGAAGTGCTCACTCCTCCTAAGAGATGGCCTTTCTCTTGCCTTTCTCTTTTGCAAGAGATTAGATCGCTTCAGTCACTTCGTGTAAATTAATTCTGAATCAGTCATCACAGTTGTCATTGTCCTTGCTCAGGTGGTGTGATCCACCCCAGGCGCTGGGATTAATCTGATGCTTGTTTGCACTCCAATAGGTACTTGATGGCAAGGAAGACCTTGAGAAGCAGCATCGAGATAATATTAAACAACTGAACAATGTTGTTGAGAGACAAGAAAAGGATCTTGCTAAGCTTCAGGCAGAAGTGGAAGACCTTGAAGAACGGAACAGAAGTGTGCAGGCAGCACTCGACAGTGCGTACAAGTAAGCAGATACTTGGGTGCCTGTCTTGAACCCTACAATCAGTTTCCATGTCTGTTTCTTGTGCGATGATTCCAAGATGCTACACTGATACATAATGAAGTTTTTTGTGAAGTCACAGTTGGCATTGTATAAACCGCAAAAAGCATGGCTTTCCATTCTTCCTCCCCCAGGGAACTTGCGGATCTTCATAAAGCTAATGCTACAAAGGACAGTGAGGCACAAGAAGCAGCCCTAAGTCGGGAAATGAAGGCAAAGGAAGAGCTTGGGTTAGCTCTGGAGAAGGCCCAGGATGAGGCACGACAGCAACAAGAAGCTTTGGCAATTCAGGTGAGTCTTAAATGTGGTGAATAGAAGTTTCTTATTGAATGAACGGATGCACTTGGATGGGGTGTGCATTTGCCATAGTGAACCAGACATGATATAAGATGGAACTCACTTCTGTCTACTAAGCAATACCTAGTGGATTTCTTTTATGTAAACTTGAGTTCAGCCTGTAGTGGTAGTTGTGCTAAACTTTAAAATTTTATTTTCTTCAAAAAAAAGACTTCTAATTTTACTTGTCTAAATAAAGTTGCTTTGACAGTTTGCATATTTAAGTCTGTAGTGGTTGAATCATGATGCAAAGTTCAAGAAATATAGTTGGACAAAATATTTAGTGATATGTAAATTACATAACTATTTGTGTGCTTGCAAAACTCAAGCCTTTAACTTGTACCCCATCTGACATTGTTTTAAAATGGGAAAGGGGTGTAGCAATGGGTAGATGGCACTGTGATGTTTGGCAAGAGATTAGTGACAATGCCTTGTTTGTTTAGGTATCAGACCTGAGGCTAGCATTGCAACGTGCAGAACAGCAGGCAGCAGGAAAAGAAGATTATTTACGCCAGGAAATCAGTGAACTACAACAGGTACTGTAGCAAAGAAGGCAATGCCAACGCATACCTGCAAGGAGAACTTCTAAAAACTGAAAACAAAAAGCTAGTGTATCATTAATAAATAGCCTATGCGTTTAGCTGATTTAGAGTGCTAGCATTTTAATCCGTTACATTGTTTTAAAGCTTTAATATGTTTAATTTGTGATTTCAGAGACTCCAGGAAGCAGAAAGCCGGAACCAAGAACTAAGTCAAAGCGTTACATCTGCTACTCGACCACTACTCCGGCAGATAGAAAATTTGCAAGCCACACTGGGAGCACAAACCTCTTCATGGGAAAAACTGGAAAAGAACCTTTCTGACAGACTTGGTAAGATGGTTTTAGCTTATACTGAGCTGTGAGACTCTTGATGAAGATGTGAGGTAGCTGAACATAAATTAAAAGGGCTTGATGTTTGCCCAAGGAGTATGAGAGTGGGTTGAGAGAGATAAGCACAAAATGTTTTCCTGTAAGGAAATGATACGTGAGGTATTTTGCCGAGGTTCTCGGACAGGTAATTCTCTATTTCCCTTTAAAACAGTGTAACAAGATTGTAAGAGGTGTTACAGTATGCATGTACCTAGGACATCTAAAAGAAGCATGGATATTGAAGAAAAAAAAGAATAGTTGCCTTTAAAATACTGACAAAAAATCCATTTTGATGCATAAATAATAGGATCACATTATAGCTGTGTGAGCCTAAAAGGCCCATGTTTTTTTATTTATTATTAGGTGAGTCTCAAACTCTTCTAGCAGCAGCTGCTGAGAGAGAACGGGCTGCTACAGAGGAGCTTCTGTCTAATAAAATTCAGATGTCTTCTACCGAGTCTCAGAATAGTCTTTTAAGGCAAGAAAATACTCGCCTTCAGGCTCAGCTGGAAGTGGAGAGAAACAAATTGAAGAAAATGGAAGAAGAAAACAGTAGGTGAGTGAAATGAAGCTAAGCTATCTGTTATATAACCATCTGCAGAAAATCTTTGCAAGCTCGAAGATCTTTTTGAGTGTTGTTGCTACTGAAAAAAAAAAAAAGCTCCTGAGAAAACTTCCAACCTTGTTACACATCTTCAGTTTCATACTAAAGATTGTCTGAAGCGTGTTACTTTCACAGCGTTTTAAAATCTTGAAGCTGTGTGTGTATTAAAATTTGCTGTGGTTTAACTGTGGTAGGCAGTTAAACGGCCTTACAGCTGTGTGCTCACTTTCTGTACCTCTTCGTTGTAGGTACGAAGTTGAACTAGAAGGACTCAAAGATGAATATGCAAAAACCTTGGAAGATGCAAAGAAAGAAAAGGTATTGTCTATTTCCTCTTTAAACTGTTACTGACACTTCTGCTAGCAGGGGGTTGACAACCTGTATTTATTTTTGTAGACACTGCTAGCTACTCAGTTAGAAATGGAGAAAATGAAGGTTGAACAGGAAAGAAAGAAGGCCATTCTTGTACAAGAAGCAGCAAAGGAGAAGGTATGAAAAACTGATGTTTCTGTTCAATTTTATTGAGACTATCCCTATTCCACTAGTTTTCTAGAATCTGAAACTGTGGCAAGCAGCAAAGTGGGCATACAGCAGTGCAGTATATACTGTGAATCTAGGCATTGGGAACTTCTCTTTTATCATGCTTGCCTTTTATTTCCACTGAAATAAGTGCTCTTGTGAAACTCGCTGAAGTCTTAAGTAATACTCTGTTTAACCTGAGAAAAGATAAAATACAGATATTGATTGTTTTAATCTTTTGATTTATGAATGCTCTGGGATTCATCTTCTGAAGTTCCTTGTTTTCTTTGCTTATACTGCTAGCATTGCTTCCCCTGAATTCCTGTTCTGGGTTTCACATGGTTGTGTGTAATGTGCTGCATGCCTTCCAGCTGAAGTCACAAGTCACAAAATTGGCCTCCAGAGTCAGTAACTTTGTTCCTGCTGATTAGCAGTTGATATTCAAGGAAAACTGTTTCTATTCTGGTTCCTTACCGCTTCTAGTTCTAAAATCTAACTACTTCATCCTTCAGGGGCTAGTATTATTTCAGATGCTGCCTTTAAAAGAGGTCAGTCTCTTTGGAAGGTATGTCAGTCATGTGAAAAATCTCAGAGTTTAATTTGTAAACTTTAAAAACAACAACAAACAAACTAAAATGAAGTTAACATGCATTCCAAAAAGAGACCTACTTCTGATTATGTCATCCTTCCTGTGATGCATTTGGGCATACAAAACTGCCTCTGAATCTCCCTCGGCTACTGAAAGAGAAGTTATTTTGCTGTAGTTTGCAAACTGTGTCTTTGTGTCTGTCTTTGTTTCCTGAAAAGTCTAAAGAGTTAAGCGTAGGCTAGAAGCACTAGTAGCACAATAATTCTTCATTATTGAACTTAAATGTTTTTTACAGGAGGAGTAGGAGGAGAGAGGAAAGGGCAGTCTTTTTTTCTTTTTTTCTTTTTTTTTTTTTTTTAAGAAATCTTTCACTATCTTGTCAACTCTTTTCTGTAAATAATTGGTGGTGATGTGGGGTTTTTCTTGTGTGCTTTTTTAAAATGTATTTATTTTATTTAAGGATCGGAAGTCATTTACAGCTGAAACAGTTTCAAGCACTCCAAGTATTTCACGTTCTAGTTCCATAAGTGGAGTTGACATGGCAGGTCTTCAGACATCTTTCCTCTCACAGGTATATATCAGTAATATTGGCTTTTTGATAGGCTTTTTTTGTTTCCTTTTCAGGAAGCTTTATTAATGTTGAAAACGACTCTTCAAGAGTATACTGGTTTTAGGTGAGGCAAAAACTTCTAAAATAAAGCATCTGTGAAAGACAGCATAAAATGACATTTTTTCCTGCAGACCAGTGCATATATGGGGCTGAGTTCACATCACTAATTTCAGCTAGAAAACTTGAATAACACTGTTAGAAGTCAGACTTTTTTTTACTAGCAACGCTGGCTTAGTGCACAAGCCTTAGACAATATCATTGACTGTTGCAGTCTTTATGAAGTCTGCTGCTTCTGCTGCTTTCCTACGGATAAGGTTATCAATGTCCAAGTTAAGTGATAGTTGTATGTGTGACATGAAAGATTGCCAGTAAGGAGCTATCTCAGATAGCAAGTATACGCTTTAAGCTCTTGTTTTAGAAGTGAATGTTAAGTATTGAAATGCTTGCCTAGCAACAGTGTAATTTTAAACCTTAAATAAAATACTTCAGGAGAGGGAGGATTTCAAAGTGTGTACTTGTTTTGTCAGGTTTTAAGGTTTTCTAACCTTTTGTTTGTAGGATGATTCTCACGATCACTCATTTGGGCCAGTAGCTACTAGTGGAAGTAATCTTTATGATGCTATAAGGATGGGAGCAGGTTCAAGTATAATTGAAAACCTTCAATCACAGCTAAAACTAAGAGAAGGAGAGATTTCACATCTACAGGTACTGTAGTTACTCTATTATATAATGAAATGCAGCACTTCTAAGGTTATGTGTTAATTCAGTCAGTTTTGTTGCATTGATTTTTGTATTTACAACCCTTGGTCCCACTCAGAGCAGACTGGCAGTTCTGTTAACCAGGATAGCCACTGGAGGTGTGTGTAGGGATGAGCAAGAGAAACATTTATTGCTTCCTCTCTTGTTTTGGCAAGGACCTATCAAAAAAACTTAACTTGCCTGTCTGGAGGAAGAAGGGTGGTGGAGTGGGGAACAACACTCATCAGATCTGAATGAGAAGAAAGTGCGGGTGCTTCCAGGGGATGCTCTTTCTGGGTTGTAGACAAAGCTTTAATTACTGTTTCATTCTGCTTATAAGAAAAAGCTTTAATTGCTGTTTCAAAATATTTTGCCTTTTTTTTTTTTTAATAAAAAAAGTATTTTTTCCTAATTATGAAACTTATTTCCCTTAGCTGGAAATTGGGAACCTTGAAAAAACTCGATCAATAATGGCAGAAGAATTGGTTAAATTAACAAATCAAAATGACGAACTTGAAGAAAAAGTGAGGGAAATACCAAAATTGCGTGCACAGTTAAAGGTAAGTGCATTTGAGTTGTCAAAACGATATGTTACTGTTTTTTTTAATACCCCTATCCATTTATGGTTATACTTAAATGTGTTCCTAATCATAAATTACCTGTTTTTTATTATTTATTGGAATCTGGTTATGCCTACTCCATGACTGGTAGTCACTTCAAAATGTAGTTGTTAAAATGTCTTCTGTGCATAAAATTGCATGCTAAATTGGGAAGAGAGCGTTTTTTTCTTCACATAAGACACTTGTGTTGAAAGCTAGTCTTTAAGTGAAGGGGATGTTTTGATAATCAGCCTGGATTTATGAGAGTTAAAGGCTGAGTGAGTGTGTGGCAGTGATATAGTTAACAGGACAAATATTTTAAACCTCTAAGCATATCAGAACTTAAAGTTGGGAAATAGTTTTGGAATAACTTTGGAAATGATTATTGTTCTATAAATACACAATTTAAATTTTCCCATGAAACGTTTCACAGACTCTGGTACTTCCTGTAGTAAAAGTTAGGTGTAATTTGCTATTTTTAATGTGTGTGTCAACTGTACTTCAAAGTGCTTTCATAGTGGCCAGCATTAATTCTTCGTTGTCACGAATTTTTGACTTTGGAGTCTCTTCCTTTTACATCTAGAGAAGAAATCTAGCCATATTCAGACAGTGGCAGTCTTTTTAAAGAGTTCACTGTCATTGTCAGTGTCACTGTGAAATACTAACACTTTGATAAAACTAACAGTGCTTGTTTTCCGTAGTAGTGTAAAAACAATGTCCTAGCATCGACTTTTAGAGTTGAAGGATGGTCAAATAACAAACTCCATTATTGCAGGACTTGGATCAAAGATACAATACAATTCTTCAGATGTACGGAGAGAAAGCGGAGGAAGCTGAAGAACTACGATTAGATCTGGAGGATGTGAAAAACATGTACAAGACTCAAATTGACGAACTTTTAAAGCAAAGACAAAATTAACTCCTGCTGGAACTCTTAATGCTGTAACAGATTGTATAGATAATTGTTTATGTAAATGCTGAATTTAAATGTCTTGTAAAAAAAATAACTGTATGATAGAAAATGTCTATATAATAAGTTCATATGTTAAAAAAAGCAATGCTTTAAGTGTCTTGTACTGTCTGCAGTTAAATTATTTGTGCAATATTTAAATTTTTTTAAAGTCATCTCCGTGTTTAAGATTTTACTAAACAATGGACCATTTTACTTGTAAACAGTAGCAAGAAAGATGATTGTGACCTCCTGAGACAGCGCTGGAAGGTATGAGTTTTACTAAAGCAGCCCTTCATTTGTAAACTTTGCATACCTGTGAAAAATGATATTAGAAGTCTTTCTAAACATGTTCGTAATACGAGTTTTTCTAAAATCTCACTGGCTAACTTTTAATAACAAAAGAGTAGTGGCTTGCTGTCTGAAACATAATTGGATATTTTTATGAAAGGAAGATCTTATATTTGTACTTGCAGTGTCTGAACGTGATAGGACAATAGTTCTATGGTGTAAAATAGTCATCCAAATTCAATTTTTTCAAAGTCCTCTAAAGCAGAGTGTGATACTTAAGATGAAATTGTAATTTATAAAGTTTCATCTGTCTATTGCTTGTGTTGTATCTCATGAGCTGTCTAGACAGCTGCTCTGCTTGTAATTCTAAATGTGGTTAAATAACATCAAAAATAGAAAGTATTCAATATTTGTTCCAGGGTTGGATGCTGACTTTTAACAGTAGCTAAAACAGTTCAGAAGAATGCTAAAAAAATATTTTAATGAAATAATTGCTGCTCTCATGTAATCGTTCCCTGTATATAAATAACAAGGTTTAGAGTTTTGCAAAATTGTGCTGTGGCTTAATATAGTTTTCCAGCAAGTCTCCAGTGGCTGCAAAGTATTTCTCATGCCATTCTTTAAGTAAAGTACTGGTTAAATAGCATCCACGTGGCTTGACATTTAGCTGCGTTTTGGGTCATGTCAGAGGAAACTTTTGAATTGGACCCTTGGGAATGCTGAGAAACGGGGGAAGTAGCTTGCATCTTTCTCTTCAGTCCAGACAGCAAATATTTCACTTTATCTCAGAATTGTAGCTGCGATAGGCACTCATGTGAAATACTCTGCAGTTTAAATTCTTTGCCTATCATGCATATATTGCCTCCACAGTGAGGGGTTTCGTTTGCATGTTTGCATTGTAACTTGCATTAGAGAGCTCTGTTCCTGCTTGTGTGTTCAGTGCACAGAAAGAGACAAAGGACGTGAGTGATGAGAAGCTGCTTTTGGAGAAAAGCCTCTCAGTAATATAACTCATCTGCCTGTGAAAGATTTATTCCTTATTAGGAGAACAGTTAAGTCACTGGATTTACACAAGCGAGGGTAAGTTTGTGGAACAACCTAGTGCAGTGTGACAGTCAGACATATTCTGAGGATTTCAATAAATCAATAGAGCAAGAACACTAAAAATTACCTTAACTTCTCCATCTGTCACAGAAATTTTAACTTCTCTAAATAATGAACTGCTTTTTTTTTTTTTTTTTTTTGGGGGTGGTGGGCAAAAAAATCCCCCTTTAATTTTTTTTTTTTTTTTTTTTGAAAACAAAGTAAAAAATTTTTTTTTTTTTTTTAAAAAAAAAAAAAAAAAAAAAAAACAACTTAAAACCTCGCCATCATACTGAAGTGTGCTTAGTGTGCTTTAAATTTCAGAGGAAAAAAAAAAAAAAAACAACCCTAAAGCCATTTGTCTGAACTTACTGACTTTTGGCATATTCAGTCAGAGTTATGATGTGCACCTGTTAGAAGCTCATCCATTTCTTGAAAAACAAAACCCAACAAAACAAACCTGTTTCATTAAGACTAACATTTAGGAATTTTATTAATCTGTTTTCTATTGCAGTGAATCAATAAATTACTTTCACTTTTTTTTTTTTTAAAACAATCTTGGTAGACAAATGGAGTACTTAAAATAATTGTTAGTCTTTATATGGACTTACTACTGCCAGTGTTTTTGAAGGTAACATTTCCTTTGTAATGTGTGAGTAGGTGCTGCTTAAGGGCTGGCACACGTGCAGGTTTGAGTGTGTCTGACTATCTTGGGTTTCCAGGAAGAGCTTAGGTAAATGCAAAATCTTAACGTGCAGTCAGCATTAACCATTCTAGATATAAAACCTTTTGTCAGGGTATTAGATTTGTAAAATTTACAAAAATAGATCTAAATACCTGTGCCAACCATTTTTGGATTCTTTTATCCTCCTTCAGTGCAACCTTTACTATTGTGTGAGGAGTGGCCTACTGTCTTAATCGTTGGAGCCTTAGAAAACCAAGTAGCTGTTGGAAGGTAACAGACTTCCAAGTATTCTGTTTTGATCATCTTTGACATAGTTCTTTTCAGCTTGTTTTGAGGAAATGTTAAGATTAATGTGTACTAGGACATGTGGAATTCATTGCTGTGACAGCCTAGAAAAAAAAAATAACATGCAAAAGGAAAATTTAGGTCAGGATACTGACATCCACTTCCATTTAATTTTGTGACTTCTTAAACTTGGGGAAGCGACTAATTTACACCTCATTCTCACTGCCTAGGCAAGTACAAAGTTTAAGCTTAAAAACTTACAGTATACTGTTAGTTTCTCATCCTTGGTAGGTAATGGAAAGGCCTCTGTTGATGTGGGTGGGTTTGGATGAGGTACAGGCTGCATTGGTACAGGTTTCCTCAGGCATGGTGTTGCATCCTTTAGGAACAAAGGAGCAAATGTCGAAAATCATATGTATCTGTACATTAGAGTAAGGGTTAATTCTGTTGTTTTTTTTTTTTTTTTTTTTTTTTCCTGTTACGAGTTTGTTACACTTTATGTATGTTTTGCTAAGGGCTATAAAGATCCTTGAAACAAAATGGTTTATCACATGGTGAAAACGGAACCCTTGGTTTCTAATTGTAAAATGTGTATAAACTGTAAAAAGCAGGGGGCAGGGTAAAATAAAATTTGACAGAGATGTAAAATGTTTCTTGTAGGTTTTTCGTCTTGGTGGGTATGTATGAAGGTAGTGGTATGAAAGGAAAACACTGAGGTTAGAAACGGCTGTCAGATACATCCCAGGTACTGTGGATTTAACTAGAGCTACACCCGTCCGTTAATCGTGTGGGGTCATGCGTGTTTAGGTACAAGAGCCGCGCTTATTTATGAAGTCACAGCGGTAATGGGATTAAAGATCATGTGGAATTCAAACTAATTTCCTTTATTCGAGTGAAACAGCTTTCTAACATCACATGCCGCAGGGGCTGTCAGGGGAAGCAGGGCAGGGGGACCCCCGCGGTCAGTCCTTGTCCGGCCGTGTGGGGCCGGGCACTTGCCGCCCGCCTCCTTTCCCCACCTGTCAGTGAGGCACAAAGGGCCTCGCCTGGGGGGAAGGATTCATGTTACTTCATGCGATCGCCAGGGTTGAAACGGAGTAAAACCTTCACTCGGTTTACTGCGCTCCCTGGGGTACAGCAGGGGGGGCTCGGCCTCGTGTGGGGGCGCGGGGCCGGGCCGGGAGCTCTGGGGGAAATGAGACAATGGGGTGCTGCGGGGCTGCGCTTCCTGCCGAGCCGCGGCAGGAAAAGGCCTTTTTTTCTCCACATCCTTAAAAAACAGCGCAAGGAATGGACTTTATTTTGGGTAGCAAAAGGAAGACGCGCCGACAGCTTTAATCACCGGCACCATTTCCATTGAGAGGCCGCGGGGCAGCGCCGGGACACCCGTGCCCGGGCACGGAAGGGGGTGACCTGGCGGCCGGGCGGGGGGGGTTGACCTGGCCGCCGGGCAGGTGCTGCCTGGCCGGGGTTCGGCCGGCTTCTTCCAGCCTGCCCGTGCGGGCACCCCACGGCTGCGCGCTGACAGCCGGCCCGGCTCCTCCCTCGCTCCCTCCCTCGGCCCCGCAGCCCCCCACCAGGGGCCGGGCCGCGGGTGTGAAGGAGGGGAGCGGCAGCGGCGGCGCCGCCCTCAGGGTGGGGGCGGCCCTGGCCCGGCGGCCGCCTTTTTCCCCCGCCGAGCCTGCTCGGGCTGGGCTGGGCTGGGCCGGCGCCGTGTGCTCCCCCCGGCCAGCCGCCAGCTGCCGCGGCGGGATGAGGATTAAGGCTGCCGGGCCCACGGGCCGCGGGGCTTTGCGAGGTGGCCGGGCGTGAGGTGAGGAGAGGGGGGGTGCCGTGAGGGGAGGAGGCCGGCGCGGTGCTGAGGGGGCGGCCGGCTGCGGGGGCCCCGGCTCTGGGCTGGACATAAGCCCGGGCCTCTGGTGCTGGGTGTGGGGCAGCTCTCGAGGTCTCCGTTCCTCAACCAGAGCCCAGGTGGAGGGGTGCTGCTGTTCTGGGGGCTGGGTGCGAGCTGGAGGGGAGGGAGGTGGTGGGAGCCCCTTGGGAGCCCCGTGTTATCTGCCCTCGGGGGTCCAAGAAACGCCCCATGGCTGCTGACAAGTCGCTCTCCTTGCCCTGAGCTTTCCTCCAGATGCAGCCCTGGGCTCTGAGGAAGCTTCCTGTGCAGGATGTGTCTAACTGCTTTCCTCTCCCACCGCCCTGCTAGGTTTGTGTACCTGGGAAATCTGACGCGGTTCTCCTCAAACCAAACAGGTAAAACTGCTTGTGTTGTCGGGGTTTTGCTGAAGGCTTCACTTGCAAGCAAACATGCAAACTTTGGCGAGTTATGATGCCAAAAAGGATTTTTAGATACAGACAGATTTTTTTCATCATCAAGAAGCTTAGTGGTTCAAAGCATGGGTGTTTGACGAGAAGGTTATATGACCAGTGAGGTAGCCAGTCTGCTCTAGAGGCCATGGATACATGTGGGCCTATAGTTAATTTACTGTATATAACACACGTTCAGAGTCTTTGTAACGTGATGTTGACTGCTGATGCTGAAATATTTAAATTTGACCATTTATTTATGACTGCATAACTCTCCTTCATCTAATGATTAGTTCATTTATTCCAAACTGCAGAACATATTCTTTTTTTTTTTTTTTAATATTTCTTTATAAGCTAAAATTCCTTATTTCTTCCCCTCCCCCTCCAAATACTTCTACGTTTTCTTCCTGCTGTCTGGACATTATATAATCTATACTTAGTTTCCACATTTGAACTCTCAGGATCCCTTGGGATTTAGCTAAAGTAAACACACCCATTTTAGTTTGACTGTGAGTTGGTAGTGTGTAATAAACATCAATGACTAATGATTCAAAGATAATCCTGCGGTTGTACAGTTTAGTCTCTTAGTGAAAGTTTTCTTTCCGTAGGGGCTGAAAAATAAAACCAAACACCCAGCAACACAAGTAAAAGTTCTTTGAGTATATGACTGACTTTTGGTAAATATTACTTAAAACGCTTGAAATGTGCTATGCTGCAGTTGTGTAAAGTGTCTTTTTTTATAACTACAGAACTCGAAGGTTGCCATGTTCATGTTGCTTATGTTTGGATTGCTACTGCAAGAAATCCTGGCTAATTCCCAAGGTGAAAATCTTACTGAATTCAAAAACATTCCAGAAGAACCATTATATAGCTACAAAACTATTAACTTGCCAGATGAGCATATTCCATACTTTCTGCACAACAATCAACACATTGCTGGCATCTGTAAGCAGGACTCTCATTGCCCATACAAAGTAGGTTTGACTTCTTTTTTTGTTTGTTTGTTCAAATGTAATTTTGGGATGGTTTATTCTGGGAGTCCTAGTGGTTTGTTTAGGAATGATGATGAATTGATCTCCTTCCCAGTGAGTTGGCTTTGTTAGGAATTGGAACTGGATGGTGGACCTGAGGATCTGGGCTGTGTGTGTCCTGGGGCGATTATAGTGTCTCTCAGGCTGGAGCTGCTTTGGAGAGCTGGGGATGGGAGCTGTGCTCCCTGTTTTCTGCCTTTCTACTGCAGAACCAACGTTTCTAGATTTGCCAGGCAGAGCAGTGGTACTCAGCCTGGAGCTTGGAATGCTGTGCTTCATGTGAGCTTAACTTTGTTATCAATAGCTGTAATCAATGTGAGAACTTTGGAATCCTACTGACTGGTTTGGGAAAACTGGTTGTGCTGAGAGATGCATTAAAGACCAGAATAATATTGCTGAGCATATGTGTCTCGTGTGGATCCTCCGCTGTGCGGAAATAATCAGAGTGTTCTTTCTGAAACAGCTTGGCCTGTTTTCAGAGTCTTTTTATGTAAAATTTGTTAGCAACAGGTAGTTCGTAAGCTGCCAACTAAGTTTAGTCGTTTACTGTTTTGCCATTGCATGATCAAGAACTATATACAATTATTTTGTCTTACAGAAATACTTGAAGAAACTAAAATCCTGCTGGGGTTATGAGAAATCTTGCAAATCAGATTACAGGTTCAGTTACCCGGTGTGTGATTATGTTGAAACTGGATGGTAAGTTTCATTTTAAACATATAAAGTACAGTATGTCCAAAAATAAATATAGTGTTCACTTCTGTGTTAGCCGTGGACTTAACATTGCTGTGATATTTAGAGTCTAAAGGATGGCCATGCACCTTTGTGCAGATGTGTGTATGTATACGTAACATACATCTCCCAACATGACTTCAAGCATTTTAAGGAAGAAAACGCTTGAAATACTTCCTGTCACAATGTTTTCCTTATTCTGATTTAGCCTTGAATTCAGATTCCTGAAGTAACTCTGGAGTTCTTTTCTTAGCTTTAAAAAACAAATGAGAAAAACTTTTTTAGACTTTTACGGGAGAAGAGCTTTAAATTGTCATTGATGTTTTCACTTACATGTAGCTGATAAGTTGCTTCCTGTTCTGCCTTTTAAATGCCAATAAAGTAACTGGCTGGCTTTTATGTTCCACTTTTAGTGGAAAAAAACGTTTTCTGTTAAAGTTATTACTAGAATTGAGCAATGGCCCTTGGTTTCCCTCTCTCCTTCATACACCAGGGCAAATGACATTGAGACAGCCCAACAGATATTCTGGAAACAAGCTGACTTTGGTTACATACGAGAGAGGCTGAATGAAATGAAAACCCATTGTAAGCCTGCAGTAACAGTAAGTATTGAAGCATACTGTACTTTCCACTTCCTTTTAAACATAAGTTTTGTTCTTGATACATTTTTTTTTATTATTTTTTTAAACAGGGAGATTCATCTCTGACCTGTTCTCAATACCTTCAGCATTGCAGGGCGACAAACTTATACATTGATTTAAGAACTGTAAAGAGAAACCACGACAGGTCTGATTTGCTTATGTTACAGTAAAACTAAGGGATGGCAGGGAGAGGGACTTGAAGAATGTGATTAATGAAGTTGTACATATAGCTTGTGTGCTTGTTGCCATGGGCTTTGCTGGTTCAGAGGCCTGTTGCTGAAGTCCTCAGATGTGCATTGCTGATGCATGGGCGATTGAAATATTTCCTTCTATTGACTGAAGAGAGGGCAATCTTTCTGTACCTTGAGGTGTTCTTTCTGTATCTTCAGCCATATTCTTTCTTGTTCAGGTGACATGCAAAGCAGAATTGTTTCTGCATAAGGCACTGAGAACGCCTTTCCTGTGCTAGGCGCCTTTATACCGGAACCAGGAATGGCATTTTTAAATGCAGTAAGACCAAAGAGAGATCAGAACTTGAACCTTGCCATCCTAAAATAAAATGCGACATAATGGACAACGTGGGGGAGGGGGAAGTGCCACTGATAGTGGCATCACCCATTTTTCTTTTTGCCTCATCTTTGAAGTCAGTTTCTTGTGTACCTGACTTGGAAAGAGCTGGTTCCTGACTGTGACACTGATACCCCTCAGAATGGATTTTGTCATCTTCTCAACCTATCCTGTAAGCAAGTTTAGACAGCACTCTTAGCAACTTGATTTCATGAAACCTGTTCTTGCACCTTGTTCATTGTGTGTTGAATAAAATTCTTGGGTGAGTAACTGGTTTAAGAAATCTGAGGAGAATTTCAGTGAGATTATTTTTATTAAAAAAAAAACGAAAACAATTTATGATGCTCCTGTAAGTAATCCTAGAAAACCTAATTAAGTACTCATCAGGTATGTGGAAATGATACCTAATAACTTTCTGAGTGTAGCACTGTTTTGTAGATGGCTGTATAGAACTCTTGAGAACACCGCTTTATTTGGGAAGCATTAGGAAATGCTTCTCTTATGCTGAAGAAAATACTCCAAGTTTGAAATATTTATGAAGTATCTTGTTAAACTGAGATTAAACAATACTGGCTTGAGTATGTAATCTCAATTGCAGAGCACTTGTAGCACTGTTGCACAAATGCACAAAAACTGATAGACTTTTACTAACTTGCAATAGATTCAAAGAAGACTTCTTCCAGAAGGGAGAAATTGGAGGTCATTGTACCCTTGACGTTCAAGCATTTTTGGCTGAAGGTCAACGCAAGAGCCCTCTGCAGTCTTGGTAAGAATCACTTGTCATGGCTACTTCCAAGTTCACTTATCTTTTTTTTTTTTTTGGCACTAGCAGCTGTGTAGTGTATTTCATTCTGGGGAAACAGTTGTTCCTTTCTGAGGTCAGTCTGAGAGTTCATATTATATACCTCTAGCACTTACATCTACATGGAGTGCTCTTCTGAACTATGTTACATGTAATCGTATCTTTTCTGCCGAATTGACAGCAGTAACAGATCTGAAAGTGCCTTGTAATCTGAGGTTCTAATATTCAGGTCTTTTTTAGAGCAGATGTTAGCTCTATGCCTAATCTTATGCCTAATCTGAAGGAGACAATTCTTTGGTTGTTAAATGCCTTAAAGTTTGCATTTGTGCCTTGGTTCACGCAGTCCTAGCGATGTTGGATCCAGTGCAATGCCTGATCTGGATGTATATTCATGCCTGTGTTCCCACTATGAAACGGGCGACGGTCTACGGGCTGAGTAGGAAGTGCAGAGGATGCTTTGTGGTAGCTGGTTTAGTATCATGGGTAACATGTTAGCACTTCAAAGCTGGATTGTCAGTTAATTGATGAAGCATGAAGGAACAGGAGCTACCAAGGTGCCTGTAGGAATACTCTCTTTATTCTTTTTTTCCATGTTCTCAATTATTTTTTTCCCTTTTTTGCGCTGATGGTCAATTTCTGTTAATAACAGCTGCAGAGGAAGAAAAGACTTCTCTCTACATGCTATAGTCATCTTAACTGCTCATCCTTGTTTAGATCCAGGAATAATAAATATTGCATCTGCATTCATTATTCTGGCCAAAGCATGAAGATCTTGCTGAAGCGTCTCTGGCAATGCAGATCAAGTTAGACTCACGGATCTAGCCTCTAAGGCTCTCTGTTACATCTCTGCTGCCTTGATTTGTAGATCAAAGGTGCTGTTCACTCCTGAGATCAAAGGCAGTGTTTAACTCTTGAAGCTCATAACCTGAAGAACTTTACATTACAATTTCAAATAATTTTAATTGGCAGACTTTATCAGATTTCAGCAGTCCTGTTAAATCAAACTGACTGGATGAACAGTTACTGAATCTCAGATGTATGAAATACACGTGTTCAAGTATGTTAATGTCAAAGCATGTTCTGTGTGATTAAATCTTTGTAGGTTTGCAGAACTCCAGACATTTACTGCATTAAACTTCAGGCCCCTAGATGATGACAAGTGTGATGTTGTTATCGAAAAGCCAACATACTTCATGAAATTAGATGCAGGTAACTGGTATCTTCAGTTTATTTTTTTAATACTACAGTACTGCAGTAAAAAGAGCCCATATGTACCATGCACATATACATTATGTCATTACGATTGTCAAATTTGCTTGTAATATTGTTTTTCTGAAAGATGGTGTGACTTCTTCATTCCTTTTTTTGTCCCTTTAATTCCTTTCATAAGGTCAGAAACAAAATTCTTTTATGTTTAAAACCTTGGGTTTTGCCACAGATGACTTAAAAAAAAATAAATAAAACCTTCCACTTGTCTTGCATGGTCTTCAGCTCTTAATTGTTCTGATTTTTGTGGCTGTGACTCTGGTACAGTCTGTGATTTTGGCTGTTTCTGGATGACTTTCTGTATTATGAAACGCAGGGTATAGGTGTGTACATGTCTTGCTCTAAGTGCTCAGTAATTGAGGAGTCTGTGCGTGGTGAATGATGTGGCAGAGGAAGTGCATTCAAAGACAAAGTTCAAGGGAATAAGTTTTGTTAGTTGATTAAAATACCCCTAGAAAAAAGGCAAACAAAGAAATCCCACAACCCTCTTTTAATCTTGAAGCTTCAAAGTTACCTGTTTTCTACCTGCCGTGGCTTTGCACCTCTCTCGTTACAGAGAGCTAAGGTGAATGCTGTTCAACACTATCCAAAAACCCACAGTAGCAACAGCACCCAAGCATCTGGAGTGTGAAACAGTGGTACTCAACGTTTTTTTGAAGTTCACCAACCTTTTTGTTCATGCAGTATGGTTTGTGGACAAGTCTTAATGAAAGAGAATGGTAATGCTGCAGACAGGCAAACAAGGTGCTGTGGAGTAAGCTGTGGTTTAAACTGTGTAGCTGTCTGCTGTGTTCTGACCACATGATACGCTGCAACTGTAAAGGGGATTAACTCCTCTAAACCTGCAGGCCTGTATCTTGTATTTCAAAGCTGTTCCAGTTCCCTGAACAGAAACTGTGGAAGAGGTGCTGCGCTGTCAACTTGTACCTTTTGCAGCTTTGTTCTAGCTGTGCTCAGAAGGTGATTGTGTCCAGCCTCTCTGTTTTTGGGGGAGGCAGATGAGAATATCTCTTTGAGCAGGATGGGAGGCCCAGGAGCTACTTCCTACCATGGCAGCTCTTCTTGGTCAGAAGCTTAGAAATGGGAGCTGTGTGCACGTGGTCCCGAAACTGGTGTCTAGTCTTAGATAGCAGGGAAGCTGGACTGTGTTACCTCCTTTGTTTCATGATACCTTTTATGCATCATGATTTTAAGGTATTAATGTGAGAGACCAAGAGTGAACAGGAATGCTCTGAGAAAGAACCTGAGGAATTACTTGGGCCTTGGCTTCTGTGCAAGTACAAGTTCTGTCTTGTAGTCTGACAGTGAGAGCTTCAGTTTACCCTAATAAAAAATAACTAAGAGGAGTGCCAAAGGCCTGTTTTTAATGTTTTCTGTATCTAAGTAGTTTTTGTTAGAGCTATAGTTGCTTTCATATGCTTCAGAAAGCATTTGCATTCTGTAATGGGAAATAGTATGTGAAATTTATCTTTTTCTTTCACCATCGTTTTGCTTGTATTCTGATTTCTTTGAACTTTTAAGACATTTTACTTCAGATTTCTTACCTGTATTCCTTCCCTTTAAAGGTTTGCTTCTCTAGGGTACATAAGAAGCAGTCAGTCAGGGAGAAAACTAACATAAAATGCAGGATTCTACTAGTGAGAAAATGAATAAACCAATGAAAAGTGGAATGAATAATGTAGTATTTTGCCAACCATTTTTTTCTTTTTCTCAGGTGTTAATATGTACCATCACTTCTGTGACTTCGTCAATCTTTATATCACACAGCATATCAATAATTCCTTCAGTACTGATGTCAACATAGTCATGTGGGACACTGTAAGTCTGCAGTGCTTTAATGTGCTCGTGATGGATTGTACTTCTGCTTTATGGATGCTCTGAACCTTTTATTAGCTAATCCTTAGCTTTCATGTGGACTGTAGCCGAGCCACATGGAACTGATAAGTTTTTGGATCCTGTTAATACAGGTGCATGAACAATAGTAAAAGAACAGATTTTGTGCAATAATCCATGTGTTGTTTGAACTATGCCACAGTTCATCCTTTGCTAGTACATGTTTATGCCTTTTTTGGTGTGCTAAAAAATCCCATCTTTTGTATTCCTAATATGCAGCATTTGAATATTGCGTGCTGTTTTCTGTGGACTCTTTTCTCTGAGAATATTGAGGTAGACTTACTGAAAACTATTTTTCTATATTTAAAAAGAAATGCAGCCTTGGATCTTTCTAAATCAGTAATGTGTGACCTGTAATAAAGAAAACTTTTTTTTAAAAAAAAAACAGTTATGACTGATACAATTATTTGGTGTATATATACATGCATATCAAAACAGGGTCTAATATTTAATTCCTTTAAGTAGCTACCTTACGGGTACTTCTCTCAATCACCCCTGAAAATAAAAGTAGCTTTTAAGTGGGGCTATTTCTGCTGTGCTGCTGAGTTGAAATCGTGGCTGTGTTTATGAGTAGTATAGTTTTAATGTCCTGTATTTAATTTCTTTAGGAGAGTGTTAAACCAAACAAGTTGGAATATGCTGGATAATGTATATCAGGTGCAGAAGAAACAAAACTTTTGATGGCTATGATACCATCCCACATCTATTACCTTGTTCTCCTATAATACTGTATTTTCTTCCTATGTATTTACTGCTGTGACAAATACTCACCAGAGAATTGCAAATATCTACTACTTGCTATTTATGAAAAACCTCCTTGTCTGGAGGAGGTTTTTTTCACCTTTCCTTAATTCAATTACATTTTGAAAGTTAAAATAAATGTGCCTGCCAGATAAGCAAGCTTATTGGATTTGATACAGGAAGCTGTTAATCCAGCTCCCGTGGCTTTCTGAAAAGATCAGATGTGTCAGCGCTGTAAGTTACTTTGAAAAGCAAAGCTTTTTCTTATATTGCATTGTTGAATCAAATAATTCTTTCAAACGTACCATTCTCAAAGTAAGTACTGCCACGGCACTATCATTTTAAATGAGCCTTAACTGCTCGGTCTGCCTGAGTTCATCACCATGGACAACCAGATGATGGCACCAACTAACTGCTGATGAGCTGTTCTA
The DNA here is from genome assembly GCF_011077185.1 of Oxyura jamaicensis. Taxonomy (NCBI): domain Eukaryota; kingdom Metazoa; phylum Chordata; class Aves; order Anseriformes; family Anatidae; genus Oxyura; species Oxyura jamaicensis. Next base: position 16,627,757 of record NC_048904.1, on the reverse strand, counting down.
TGATGATTGAAAGATAGACTTGCTCTTATTATTCATTCTCTTTTTTTTTTTTTTTTTTCTTGAAGTAATTAGATTTGGGCATACTTTCTAGCTACTGTAGAATCAGTGCACTGTTCTTATTAAACAGTAATGCCCTCAGATGTAGGTTAAATAAAGCAGAAAATGAGTAGGAAACCTACTGGGTGTTGATTTGCAGACTGTTTCTGCAAATGCAGAAAGCAACATTTATAAAGCACTTCTAAGGTGAGCAGATAGGGTTAGAGAGAAGTACTTTCAGCATGGAAGATCAGTTCTCTGGAAGTGCAATTCTTCTAACACAGACTACCAGAAAGCAGTATGAATTGTAAAATTTAATGGCAGAAGGAGGGGAAGGAAGCACCTCTTCAGGTGAAGGAAATCTGACACCCTTTAGATTATTTTGCATTTTAGTAGGTGTCCCTTTTCTTCTGCAGTTATTTATAGTCTCATTTTCAAATTTCTTGTGAATGTTTCCACGTAACTTTCCAAGCAGGCTGAACCAGCTTTAAAGCTGTAAGGAAGCTTTAAGCAAGAATCATATTTAATTGCATTCCAAGACTCAGCCCTCAGATGTTTAGGTAGTATTGCAGGTCTGAAGGCCCCCAGTTCTAGGACTGAAGGGCCAGTCTCACAGGGAGTCATTGGTTCTTAAAAAGTTCTGCAGAGCAATGTTGCTAAAGGGAAGTCTTATACAGCTCCATAGAGAAACTTCCTGGCAGCTTGTCAAATTAATGTGAAACGTAGTTTACTGGTTGCTTCTTCCACTAAATCAGATCGTGGCCTTCAGTTTGAGATACATGTGCACCATGCAAGTGACAATCCCAAACAGGTGGTTTTTAGTCTCAGGAGTCAGGTTTGTGCCTTCTACCCACCCTTCATTTTTGTTGCTTACATTTACTTTGTATTCTGTTGTCCCTGGGATAGTCAGTAGGTATTCTTGCTCCTAACTCACGGATTCTAATCTGCTGCTGAAGAATTTCTCTAGATTGATGATTTATAGAACTGCTATAATAAAAATCAACTACCTGCCAGACAATCTGAGTTAACTGCCATTGTAAACACAGCAGCAATGTCTGCTTTCTGTCCTAGGCTGTCTTAGGTCCTGCGGTGGTGATGATGTGCTACTAAGTGTGTGTTTAAACCTGTATATAGAGCTTGTAAGTCATGAAGGGAGTTGTATGCATTTATGTAATCATTATGCCTCTCTTCTTCCTTCCAATCATAGAGCTCGTATGGCTACGGTGACCTGTTCAGTGAGACGTGGAAGGCATTTACTGACCATGAAATAATACACTTGAAGACCTTTGACTCTAAAAGGGTATGGAATTCTATATTTCGTTTTAATTCATGGTGACTGTGTAGTAAATATGACTGCTTTTAAAGCTGCTCCTGGATGTAGGTGTTTCAGAGGAGAGCACGGATACTTTGTGTGTTTATTTGTGCAATTTGAGTGTGCTACCTAGCCAATGAGACAGAGTTGTAACCTAATTCTGAGGCATGTCTGCACTTTACATAGATGGACCTAACTTCTCTGTCTTCTGAGAGGTGATATTTATGTATTAGTTTCACTTGCACGGCACCCACTACTGCAGCTGAGGGTTCTCAAATTTTACTGTCTTTCTAAGGCTTCTGATTCCTGTCTAGGTATGTATCTTCCCGTGCAACTGTTAGTGTACCTGCTACTTATCAAAAAACAACAACAACAAAAAACCACAACCAGAACCAACAACAAAAATTAAAAATAAATCCCACAAAACAAACCCACGCAGACAAACCAGTAATACATTTTTCTCTCACCAAAAACATATGAATTCATTCAGAGCTCATTTCAGTCTCTTAAATCTTTTAAACCCGGTCTTAATCTTACCAAGTTTTCTTCTGTGTAGTTCACATTTGTTCTGTTTTTTTTTGGTGTGCTTTTGCGTTGTTTGTTTTTAAACCTCTTCCCACACTTGTCTCTGTAGCATCGAATCAGGATTGCCTTTGTTCTATTCATTTGCACAGTCAAGGAAGTGAGGATGTTCTTGACAGGAGCACGTAATTGCTAGCTCATTATAAGCAGTGATCCCACTGAATGAGCACGGGATGTGCCAGCGGAAGGTAGCAGTGCAGTGTAACTTCTTGTGATCTTCCTTTGCAGGTATGCTTTAAAGAAGCAGTCTTCTCATTACTGCCTCGGATGCGATATGGCTTGTTTTATAACACACCATTGGTGAGTCCTTTTTATCTTGGTGTTAACTGGATTTATATATGACACTATAAAGTCTGAGTTAATGAATCTCTCCAATGTCTGGCTGAGTTATCATGAAATGTACTGCATTGAAGGTCTCTGTAGCTCCAAATGAAATGATCTTCCCTCAGTATTAAGATTTTAAAGTTACTTTAGCTAGTTGATAGTAAGTGGTTATGTGCAATCCTCTGTCTCACGGTTTATGAGATGTGTATTATAACTTTTTAACAGGAGGGCACTGAACTTACTGGTGTTTTTGCAGAGAACAAGAGCTTGTATGCTGACAGACTTTCCTAGAGGCATTAGCTCATGTGTTTAGGCTCTAACAATGAGAGAGACGTGTATATTTTAAATGAAAGTGCCACTTGTGTTGCAGCGAATAGTGATGTGCTTAGTGCAGAGCATGATAGTTGGCTTTTGTTCCACAAGAATGGCAAAAGACTGATCCCAAATAGATTTCTGTGAGCAGATTAGCTTTGTAGTAACAATTGCTTTTTTTTTTTTTTTAATTTCAGATTTCTGGCTGTCATGGAACAGGCCTATTTAGAGCATTTTCTCAGCATGTGTTACACAGATTAAATATAACGCAAGAAGGACCCAAGGTATGATAAACGAGCAATAAAACTGTAATACGGAGCTGACAGCTCTTACTGGAGAAGCAGCATCAGCTAGTTGGTGTGATGCTATCCTAGCGTGGAATAGTAGCGCATAGTGCACTTTGTCCTTTCCTGTGATTCTTGGCCTTTTCCGATAAGTCAGTCTGTTCTATGAAGAACTTCAGCAAACATTTGTGTATGTCTGTGGCAGCTGCCTTCATGTCTTCCTTCCACAGGACAGACTTCAGAACATCTTCCTTCCAACACTACGGTCTCCTCCCTGCTGATGAGACCCTGCGCAGGCCTCAGGTCCAGCAGAGGGGATCCCACAAAGCAATACAAGCTTGTTCTCTGCAGACGTGCTCTTTATCAGTCCTCATAGCTATTGCTGAGCTCCTCTCAGAGGAGGAAATGATTGAGTCCGGTCCTTCAGTTCCTCCCTGGTACCATCTGGCTGGCCCTGAGCTTCTCTGTTGTACACACCGGTAGTTTTCAAAAACTGTTGCAATGGCTGCATTGCTGGATGCAGCAGTCCTGGGCTTCTTGAAGTATTTGCTAGAGAGTAGCCTACATATTATCGCTGAGGGGCACGTGTTCAAAGCACTGCACAGGCATTTAGTTACGATTCTCCTGCTGACACTAATGGGAGTCATGCAGTTAAATCTCTTTATTTCACTTGGAACATTTACTCCCATGAGTCCAATTAATTTAAAGAGGTAAAAGGAGGAACTGTTATGTAAGTAAATTATTTTTTCCAAGGATCTTGTGCACAAACCCTCCTGAAAACTGCTTTCCCGCTTTCAAAACTTCTGTATGATGTGTAATACAAAGGCTCTTTTGTACTGAATAAAATAAAATGCTTTGGTTTTTGTTAATAGTCAGACTTTCATGCAGTTTTTGACACTTTTAATCTGTTGGAAAATACAATGTGAATTTTAAGGTGGTTACATCATCTACTACATGAGGAGGGAACATATTTAGTTGCTCAAATAACTGCCAAAAGTAAATATGGAAGTTATGTGTTTTTTTTAAGTGAGGTCTGCCTCATAGCTAACACTGCTGCTTCTTTCTTTTTAGGATGGGAAAATTCGAGTCACAATACTTGCACGCAGTACCGATTACCGGAAAATATTAAACCAGAATGAGGTGCGGTTCTTTTTATTTTTAAAACAAATCCATCAGAAGTTAATTTTGCTCATTGAATTGATTTTTTTTCAGGCACAACCAAGACATCTGTCCACTAACAAATCTTGGACAAATACTTTCAGTGCTAATAATTTCTTCTAGTGTCTTCTATCCAATTTCTGTACACCAGATACTGAACCTTGCTGCTCTTTTTCAATGGAAATCTACAGATGTAATATTAAAAGTATTTCCTCTTATTAAACAGATGCCGCACAGTTTCTAACAAAATTAAATAACTTTGCTTTCAGATAATTATTTTGTTTCTAACATTCCAAGTGTTGAAGGCTCTAACAAAACACTTTGTTATGCTTGCATATCAAAATAAGCAGTTGTATCTGAGAGTATGCATTCAAAACTCAATGAATTTTCATATTTAATCACTTTTTTTTGAATCATACAGCTTAGAGAACTTATGGTGAAGCTTCTCTGGTGATAAAATAACATCAATTCTTTCTCTCTTCATTCCTATCTGTTAATACCTGAGAAAAATGAATTGGCATTATTATCCCCAACTTAGTTAAGGGAGAAACAGGCTTGTTTGGTGCAATAGTTCAGTGGCAAGTCAGGGCTCAGATCACGAGACTTGTGCATTATCTGCTAGACTGTCTACAGTGCCTGCGTACACTGCTATATGCAGGGTATTTTCTGATACTAAGCACATAACACAAAAGAGAGAAGTTAATCTTTTGGAAATCCAACCCAAAGTGTCACATCTTCCTGCCATTCCCAGCAAAACTGCTACTAGTCTGTGGTTTGGGAATTGGGCCCTGGAGCATGCAAAAGTCAACTATAGTCTCTGGGAGAGTTCAGGAGATCCAAGTTCCCTCTGCAGTGGCTGCTCTGCTAGGAATAACATATGTATCCTACATGGAAATGTACAAAAGCTGAGGAGCATCTTTATATGACAGTGACAGGATGTTCTGTCTTCCTAATTGTAATTCACTGGTGAGGAGGTGGAGTGTGTGAAACAGTCAGGAGTGCAGGGAAAGAATTAATTGAAGCAGAACACCAAATCACTGTCCTTTTTTTTTTTTTTTCTTCCCCCTTCCTTAGCTTGTGAATGCTTTGAAAACAGTATCAACGTTGGAGGTCAAAGTGGTAGACTACAAATACAAGTACGTATCTTGATAGAGAAACCTAGTGTGGTTACATGCTGTCGGTGGGTTGTGGAAGCTGCTTTCAAGCAAAGGTATACGTGCTCCAATGTCTAACCTTTGCAAAATGGTTAGACATTTTGGCGGTGGGTGAGTAAGTTAAGCACTCCCATTCTATGATGCAATACTTATTATGAATAGCTAGGGTCAGTAAGCTCAGATTAAAACTGGAATGAGCATTTTTTTGCAAAATCATTTTTTTCCAAAAATCATTTGATTTTTGAATCAAATCATTTTTTGATTTGATTCAAAAAATCATTTTTTTCCTGTTTCTTCCCCTCTCCCCAAAACAGCTGCGTTACCACCACCCTTATGTGTTTGCTAATGCTCTTCGGCAACTGCTGGTCAGTAGGGATTTCTCGTGTAGGATGCTAGCATCTTATTTGGTATGATTTTTAAGCTATCATTCATTACTAAATTCTTTGCTGCTCTGGTGGCCCTGAAGACACCACGAGGTCAGTTTGTGGTGCCCAGATGTGCTAGGCACTGTGCCAGGAAAAAATGGTTTGAAGAGAAAGCTCCGAAGCAGTGTATTCCTGTGCCAGATGGCAGCAGCTTGCATGTAGTCAATGGTGCTGTCACGGGGCATGCGGAAACAGCGAGGAACTGAATCAGCAGTGCGAGATCAGTGCTTTGACCCAAGCAGAGACAGAATGAAGAAGTCAAAAGAGTCTTATTTCCTCTGTCAGTGACAGCCTTTGAGCAAGCTAATCATGTAGAAGAGGGTGGATACCCTTGAGACAATATTTAGACCAACATATTATTGGAAAGCATAACCAAGAGATGCTTCCACAGTTCCTGTGCTTGTCTAAACTGTAGTACCATTCACTAACAGATTTCCACAGCTATCCTGCTGCATCACTCCAATCATAGTTAAAGGGTTTCCTCAGTGTCTGCCCTTGCAGCACTTTAAGCAGTACGCATTTTCTTGTTGCAGTTTAAGACAGTTTGTTTCTATTGTCCTCAAAATGGTCGCAGAGGAAGTTGCTCTCTTCCTTTTAAATGTATGAACTGTTAGTATGCAAATGAAGCCTGTTGTGGTTTCCCTCTTCAATTGTCTGCCTTACAGTTAAGTATCTTTTGTCCATTTTTAATTTGTGTGCTCAGGGAACACCTGGTTATTTAGAGAGAATACTGTGTTTGGAGGTTACATTCAAAGGGTGGGAGAGAAGTGAGTTCCAGGCAGGAGCTGAAAATGAATAAATGAATAAACCCTGTGTGTAAGTTTGGGTTGGATATCTGCATCTTTGAGAAGGAGTTGCACACTTTTACAGTCCATTTAGTCCATTAAAAACAGTGGAGGTCCTTTGTCTCTTTTTTTGAAAGATGATGCAATGTTTTTTGGACGTTGTTTAAAGCAAGTTTTAAAAAAAAATACTTCCAAACTTACATGAACTTTAACTTAGGAATAAAATCAAATTTTTGGAACAGACACTCATTAATGTGAAGTTCTTGAAACCTGTCTGCATTTCTTCTAATTCCATGCTGAGTTATTGCTTGCTGAAGCATTTGTGATTCTTAGTATTGTTCCTTGAAAAATCAATTCTCTCTTTCAGTATTCCCTTAAGTTAATTTTGTGCTTTCTACATGTAACTAATTCTTGCTGAGATGGAGAGGCATGCCAGATCACTATTTTTGTTGTGTTGTCTGCAGGGAACTTGAATTTTCAGAGCAATTGAGAATCACGCATAACTCTGATATATTCATTGGGATGCACGGAGCTGGACTTACCCATTTGCTCTTTCTACCAGATTGGGCTGTTGTTTTCGAGCTGTAAGTCTATTTTTCTCTCTCCCCCCTCTATTATACACACAACTGCTAATGTCTGTTTATATGTGTTAATGAAGTACTCTCCACTGCCAGTATTTGATTATGAACGTTTCTCTTGCATTGTCCTCTAGACTTCATTTTTGGCAGTCTCTTCTCCTGGGAATAGGAAGTGAGGAAGCTTTCACTATAAAATATGGTGTAACTATTATACAGGCTTATCTTTGTAAGGTGCCACAGTATAAATAAAATGCAGCCTGTTAGACAGTTGCTTGGGAGAAAACCTTTTTAAAGCCTCACTGGTCAGATTCTGCCAGGTGGGTCTGAGATACAACAGTATTTTGGTGATCTGTCTGATGTAAGATGCATGTCCAGGCTGTTAAAGATTGCCCTGAAGGGTATGTGCTCCTTTTCATACTTGGGGCATGAGCACCGCTTGCTAGCCAAGCTCAGCTGAGTGTCATCCTGTCCTACCTAAATTTCTCCAGTAGTTTTTTTTAAATATATTTTTGTTATGAAGCTGGCTTAGTTGGCATTCCAGTTCTATAGAACTAAATAAAATGCAACACGCTTGTCCAAAGAGCGCTGAATTTCCCATCCTGGGGACATTCTGCTTAAAACCCCTGCAATAGGGAAGGCTGCTTTTTACATGCCCAAGAGTTGGTACAGCTGGGCAGGGACATGTCTGATACATGGATGTGTCTCAGAATGCCTCCTTGACCACATCTTAAGCACAGGTAGGTAGCCTTTGTTCTTGTTTCTAGTGGAGCAGAATTTGTCTGTGCTTTTGTTGCCTTGGAACTGGACAGCAAATGTTTGGACTTTGCAGTTCTTTTCCTGTTTCACCCTTGTCAACTTCAGCACAATCTGTAGGTAAATGATCTTCTGCCTGTCCCTAGATACAACTGTGAAGATGAACGTTGTTACCTGGATCTGGCAAGGCTGAGAGGCATTCATTACATCACTTGGCGAAAAAGAAATAAAGTATTCCCTCAAGATCAGGTAATGGTGGCTAGCGGTGGAAGGGTGGAGATGTTCTTTCTACTGTAACTATAGGAGCTGAAGGCTAGCTTATCTTTACCCATCTGTGCTCTGAAATTTGAAATATGGTTTCCTTCTTTAGACTAAATTAAATTCCATGTTGTGATTAAGAAATCATTTGATATTAATGGCTGGGGTAAGAAGAAAAATTGAGTTACTTAACCATTAATCCAGTCCATCCATTGCATGATGTTTTGCAGTTACTTTGCTGACTCATTTGCCTCAGAGCAGATAACACATGCTCCTTTTTTTTTTTTTTTAATGGAAGATGTATGGAATCTTTTTCTGTCTAAAAGGCCTTATTTTATTTTTCTAGGGGCACCACCCAACACTGGGAGAACATCCAAAATTTACAAACTACTCTTTTGATGTGGAAGAATTTATGTACTTGGTGCTTCTGGCTGCAAATCATGTTTCACAACATTCCAAGTGGCCATTTAGGGTAAAGCATGATGAATTCTAAATTAGACTGAAATACTATATTTTAAATAATGCTCCATAAAATATTGTAACAACATAAAGCAAAATGCTGGTGTGAAAAAAGTAAACCTCTACGAGGGAAGTAACTCATTAATTAGTCAGACCACTTCAGGGCACCCTACCTTACCTTTGTCACCAATCTCTTTAATTCTGTGGGTTTTCCAAATATAGAAGCAATCAGAATATTTTTGTTTTTTTCCCCCCACTATAGTTTTACATTCCAGATTGTGAAATACTTGTTGTCTTTACACAAAGATATGTCCATCCATTTCATTTAAGATTTTCTGGGAGGAGGTTAGATACTAAGTTTGTTAAAAATGTATGCCTACTAATAGGTAAGGAAATGCTAGCGGATGAAAAGTGTTACAGATTGGTTTCTCAGTGTAGCCTCTGTGGGAATGAAATAGGCCTGTCAGAGTTCCTCTTCTAAAGAAGCTGGATGCTTTTATGTAATCCTGTATCTGTAAGTAAAAATCTGAATAGGAATCCTCATGTCACTGTGAGGCACTGCCCAGTATGTCACTTAGAGTCAAGTTACATGACACAGTAGTTCTGAGATGTTTGGTTAGTTCCTCTCTGTCACTGTTTGTCATTGCTGTGCTTGGCCATTTATTGTTTGTAGGTTAGAAGAGCTTCCTTTGAAAAATAGTGGTTGTAGGAATTAAGCAGTTAAGGAAACTTTAATTTTTGTCATTTAATACAACAGAAACTGCAGACTTCTATTTCAAGTTTAGAAACATTTTCAAGGTAGAAAGCAGTGTTTCTGATGTTCTTGCATTTGAATATAAGCTTCGACTCTTCTCCCTCGTGTATTAAATGCTAAAATAGAGCAGATCTGCTCTGTAGGTTTAGTCAATCTTCATCAAAGCAAATAAATCTTTTGCTAAGTGAATGCTTACAAACTTCAGGTAATCTGGATATTTCCTACCTTTCACATAAAACAGCACTTCTGCAATGGAAAACCCAAGCAAATTAGAATAAAACTTCATCCATTTTGAGGATGCTAATGGGAATGTTTTTTTTTTTATGACAAATGATAAGACGCACAGGGTGTATTTCAGCTGCAGCTGGAAGGAAATGAAATCATGAGGAACTTTGTTTTTGGAATTGCTAAAATCTGGATCTATTAATATTTTTCTTTTAAAAAAAAAAAAAGTTGAAGAGACAGTCCAGAAAACTTTGGAAAATCCTTCCCCAGTCAGTAACATAGTTCACTGTTTTCACTGAAGGAAATATTAAGCCAAAGTTGAGTTCCTTATAAAATTCCCTCAGTAGTACCAACATGTCAGCTCTGGGGGAATGCAGGTGGGGAGATGAAAAAGTAGTTCTGTTTTTTTTAAGTGGGGCCAGAAGGATGTGTGGAAGAATATTTTCAGTGCGATTTTAAAAAAATTAAATAAAGATTCCGTTACAGTATGGATTTTCTTTGGGACTGTATTCCCATGGTAGACTTGCAGTATAATCACGCAGTCTCAGTGGCTTGAAGCAAGGCATACATTTGTATGCAAAAGCAAGACAGTTACAGTAAATGTAAACACTCCACTGGTATAATTGTAGATATTATTGACCGCCGTACCCTAACAGTCATAGGCAATTTCACAGAGTGTAGGTACATTTACTGACCTGCCTATACTGGTAAAAATGAGTTACGGTAAGCATAATTTTCCTATAGATCTCTCATGACCTTAAGCAGTGCATAGGAAAAGCTAGACGCAGCTGATACCCAAGGGATATTGAGGTGTTTGGTGCAATTTTTAGTGTATTGTGTTACTGATGGATAAAACTCGTTTACGTTAAAGAACCTTGGAAGCAAAATTGCACTTCTTGATATGGGGGGGGGGGGGGGAAGCCTTTTTTGAGAAATACAATTCCCTGTATTTGTGTATTTTTAATCTTTTTAGGGTTTTTAAAGAAATAAATGTATAAAAAGTCAGTAAAATGTCTGAGGAGAGAAAAAAATGCAATAATTCAAAATAAAGACATTTTAAGTAAGAATTGTGCACAGATGTATTTGGTAACTTTTCTAATAAAAGCTTTTTATTAAAAAAGTAAAAACTTTTGGTCTTAGTTTGTCAGATTTTGGAGGCAAGTATTTTTAGATGCTGTTAGTTGCATAGAGTCATGTCTCTGTCTCTTCCTGCCACGACAACCTGACGTTCTGAGGTCATCAGCATATTGTGCTGATGGCTTTGTTGCCAGGGGGTTTTACAATTGTTTTGTGGAATGCATTTGTGTATGCTTAACTTCCTGTGCTGCAGATGATGCTCTTGAAGCCAGTGTGAGAGTACAAATGTGTTTGCATCTTTACAGAAGCAGCTAATGAGGAGCTTCGCTTTCATGCTATGCTAGGACTCACTAAAGCAAGTGGCCAACCATATGCCTGAATGTGTGCAGGAGAGGCTGTGGGGACTTAATTCAAGGTCAAAATATCCTGGTAATGTTCACCTGTTTCAGCAAATTTGAGCGTAATGTCAACAGTCAGTGGCCAATGTATTCTTTAGCCTTTATGGCTTAGTATTACTGGGATGAAAATACTATTTTTGCTGACTAGCTTTACGAACAGTCACAAAATTATCTTGGCAGTAGGAAGCTTTTATTGGATTGATGGGGTTTTGCTGATAAATCCTGAGAAAACTTGGACAGCAGCAGATGTGGCATGGGTGACTTTCTTAAAGAGGTTTTGGGCCATCTCGCTCTGCCAGCAAATTGGAATTGGAGGGAATCTGGGAGACTTTGCGCCACTTGTTCTTTAGGCAAGGTATAGCTTTGGATTATATTTTTCTAATAGACTGTAGGAGTTTTGTTCCTTGCTGCTTTTGATTTTTTGTCTGTAGTTCACTGATGTATAGAGTCTCTTTTTAACTGGCACGTTGGCACCAGCATGATGAGTTTAGCTTTGGCACTTAATGAATGCTGCCAATCCTGAATACTACCAGGATTGCCTGTGTTTCATGTACAGTGTAAACTGAGAGCTGGTTTTGAAATAAAAATTAACTTATGGATGCACATGGTGTCTTTCCTTGTTGCTTCAGATATCTTCAAGATGTAGTTAAAACTTTTTCTTTGTGAAGTTCTGTGGAAGTTGGGTAAGTGTGAGAAATGATGTGGGAGGGGGAGGTGGTAAATCAGGATTATTAATCTTAAGAATACATTTGTAAATATTAAGGCAATACATTCTTAAAACAAATGAAATAATGAAACTTAATTTTTGCTGTTAATCTTACTGGCTATATGGTTCATGAGGAAACCAAGGGTTTAGAATATCATTTTTTTTTTTTTTTTTTTTTTAAGCAGGAGAGAAATTAAAGGAAATATTCTTGAGAGCTTTTTATCTACTTAAAATGGTAAAATATGAAGGGACAAATTTCTTGGATTTCAATATTGAAGAAATGTTTCAATTGGCTGTGCTAGCATTGCAAACGAGCTTTTACTTTTGTTCCTCTGAACATGCATTTCTTATGGACTTTGTCTGAAACAAAATAACTGGTCCTAAATGCTCTTCTAGCTCTGGACCCTGAAACAGCCAAAATCGTTTGGGTCTTCACATATTCCTACGTGAATTCTCATCATCCTTCTTGTATTTCAGTTCTTCATCTCAGACTCTGGGCATGAGGGCTCGAAGCCTGCAGCTACTGGAGCTACGGATCTACTCTCAATGGGAGCTGCTCCTGTCTACAGACAGCTTTGATCAGCTTGTGTGTGGGCTCCCTGTAACTTATTTCAGCCAGAGTCAGCAGGCTTAGTAAAAGATGCAGTTTAAAATGTATGCCAAAGACTCATTTTATTCCTGTAAAGACTGTGGTGTAAGGGATGGCTGAGTTGCTCCTCTGGTGTGGCAGCACCTTGAAGCAGGCAGACAGGTTGCAGTGGCCTTTCTAGAAGAAATGAGAGCTGGAAGGAAATGACTGAGCTGATCACTTCAGAGCCAGACAACTCAAGGGAAGGGTGCAGAAACTCCATCAGAACAGTCCAGAATGAAGGTAGCAAGAGAGTTTTTGTCATAAACTCTAAGGAGGGACAGGGGTTGGGGAAAGGAAAGGTCCTGAACTCCCCCAGGTCTGAAGCAGGAGAGGAGGAGAGCAGCAGCCCCTGACCAGGTAGCGATTTGGAGAGAAGGGCCAGGCTGGAAACTGGGGGGTGACTTGAAGTTGGGCTGGAGGGAAGAGTTGGAAAGGGAAAAGGAAGTGGAGGTTACCTATATGGTGTTTTGTAACAGCTTTGTAGACCTGACAGCATGTTCTCAAATGTGTTTTTTATAGGTTGCTTTCCTTTCTTGGAAAGGTAAAATATTTTAATACTACTTTAACTATTTCTGTTGGTACTGTTGCCTGTTGACAACAAATTAAAGAGTAGTCTGTATCTTTTCCTTCTCTCTGTACTTGCTTCTGTTTTAACTTCTTCTTGCTAACTTTCAATGGCCAGTATAAAAAGAAGAATAGAAGCAGCAAAAAAAAAAAAAAAAAAAGACACTAATTGAAAATAAAAATACTTGAATTTGGTTGGATAAGTGTAAATTACAACATGGCATTAATTCCTTGGTTTGTTTTTTTAATCAGATCTACTTTTGGCCTGTACTAATAAACAAGTATTTGAAGGAGAATATAGTGCATAAAACTTAAAACTCCGAGTAGTGAGTGAGAAATCAATTGTCTAAGGGATGGTATAGCAAACCTTTAGATTTAGGTTTGTTTTATTAGCTGCTTGTTGTGGTTTAACCTGGCTGGCAGCTAAGCACCACACAGCCCTTCCCTCACCCTCCTCCCTCCCTCTCTGGGATGGGGGAGAGAAACGGGAAAATGAAGCCTGTGGGTGGAGATAGAGACAGTTTATTAAGACAGAAAATAATAATAATGATAATAGTACTACTACTAATAATGTGTATGAAACAAGTGATGCACAATGCAATTGCTCACCACCTGCTGACCGCTGCCCAGCCTATCCATGAGCAGCTGGCCCCCCACCCCGGCTAGCCACCCCTATATGTTGTTCAGCATGACCCCAGATGGTATGGAATACCCCTTTGGCCAGTTTGGGTCAGCTGTCCTGGGTCTGTCCCCTCCCAGCTCCTGCTGCACCCTCAGCCTGCCTGCTGGCAGGACAGAGCGAGGAGCTGAAAAGTCCTTGGCTTGGTGTAAGCACTGCTCTGCAGCAATTAAAACATCGGGGTGTTATCAGCACTCTTCTCATCCTAATCCAAAACATAGCACCCCACCAGCTACGAGGAGGAAGAATAGCTCTATGCTAGCTGAAACGAGGACATTGCTGAATATCATCAGTTCAGAACTTGAAATCTGCTTTTCTGGTGGTGTGTTTGTGGTCAGTAACCCAGCTGTATGCTACATCTAACTCAAGTGTTTTTTATTTTTAGGTCTTCTAAGCTTTTCAGAAGCGCACGTGTGCTCAGTACGACACTGTAGGATTACAACATTAACTAAGGTGCCTGCTCCTCTTCCTGGTGATCTTTGTCAACTGCAAAAGTCCTTGGACTGGACATCTGACTTCCAGTTATGGCATAAAAGTATTTACTACGTGTTTTAGCAGAGTGCAGTAGGTGGCACTAGAGCCCTTTCAAATGTCGTCTTGGCTCTTCAAAGGGAATCTAATTTCAAATGCAAGGAGTCAGCTCACAGGAGCACAATAAAGCAATTGCTCCTGCAGGTGAGGATTTTGTTTTTCCCTCTTCCTGTTTGTGGAAGGAAATGCCTGGAAAAAATAATCTAGGGAGATTTTAGGTTTCAGTGTAGGATCCTCAGATGCTATAATATCAGAATATTTTTTACCTGTTTTCTTTAAGCAACTTAGGTGGTTTTGAAAAAAATAATTTTCAGTTGATCTTTTGTAGCAAAATTATGTTTCTCATTTTCTTGTAAAAAGAATATTTTGTGCCAAACTGTCACTTTTTAGCAGTTGAAACAGTTTCTGTTCTGCTGCAAAAACTTGAGTTTCCTTTAAGCAACGGTAATACCTGGTCATGCAATAGTCATACATCTTCCACAACCTAATTATTTATCTTGTTTAGTTCACAAGTGTATACATGGCTATGTTCACATGTACATCTGCTGTCATTGAAAGTGCAGACCACTCTCACTCAGAAAACAGCCAAACAAACAAAAAGCCTGAGAAAGGGGTTAGAGTTATCTTATTAAAAATCAACTACCAACACCAGTTACTCTGAGGACTTTGACCAAAAAATAAAGTGAGCATTACAGGTTACTAAACTTATCCCGCAGTCAGTCACTTAAAGTGGAATTGACTGACTTCTCTTTGCAGCTCTGAAAACCTTTTGAGCTGACCTGGGCTGCCTGGGGCAGGGATGAGGTGTCCTGCATTGCCACTTGTCTGTGGCCAAAGCTGGTGGAGCTGATTTCTCTGCCTGCAGCCTGACCCCCAGCTTTCAACAGCTCAGCAAAATAAAAATTGGTGTTTGATGTTTGCATCCTGCAGATAATTATAATTCTCCTGGTGGTTATGTGTTGGGTGTGGGAACCCACCCTGGCCCTTAGCTGGGCAGGAGGGCAGCTGAGGGGTGGCGAGGGATGCTCGTGCTGCTCGGGGCTTTGCCAGGACACCAGCTAGGAGGGTGCGAGCGGCGGTGATTGCGGTTCGACATCATTCATTACCCCATCAAGGACTCGGCACGTCAGTCAGTGAAAAGGCGTGTGTATTGAGCTGACAGCTCTGGATTGTTTCTTCACCAATTACCACGCCAAAGCCTTGATAGTGTAATGAAATATGCCTCCTACCTATCACTTCATCTTTGTCAAGCTGACTGGCTGTTCTTGGTTTGTTATGACTGTGAGAACTTTAGCGGTGTCAGAAAAATAAGCAAGCTTGTCTCCGGTGTAAAGGGATCTGAGCCTCGGAGACAGGGTGGGTGCTGCTAAATAAAGATGCCTCAGTCCAGATGAAAATGGGGATGGGGGAAAAAAACAACAACAACAACAAAAAACTCATTGACCAGCTGAAGCCTCAGCTCCCATGTGGGACCCAGTGGGGGATGAGAAATGTCAAACTTTTCTTTTGCTAGACATCTTAGTAAATAAGTAAATATTTTTAAAATTATTTTTATATATTTTTAAAGTGTTTTATTACTAAATACAAATGGTAAAGTATTCAGCATTTCTTATCATTTATTTATTGCATTCTAAAGTAGTCTAAACTTTCAGTCTCCCTTCTACATACATGTTCTTTGATAGCCCTTACTTCATTATTTAGGCAGCCTGGATTCTCCCTTACAAAGCTCCCTCCTCTCCAGTCGCTGAAGGTTACCAGATTGCTTGTGTCTGTGCCAGGAGCTCTCCTGCAGGCACCAGGCAGGGCTCTCACCTCCTTTATCCTCTTGGTGAGGAGCAGGGGGTTTGTAGTGAAAGGAATTGGGCAGCTGAGGCTTGAGTACTCCAGCAAAGCAGTCAAGTACATGCTGAAGTTATGCTTGAGCGTGGGTTGAAGTCCAGGAGCTTTACTAAATTAGCAAGTGGAGCGGAGTAGTGGGCCTGTAGGTAGGGTGGGGGGTGAGGCACCCTGCTCTCAGTACGAGCTGGTGGATGGAAACCCCATTCCTGCTGGGACCTTGGAGTCCCAGCACTCCTTGTCCTGCAGTGGCGGCTGAATCTGTGTGGGTGAAATGCAGGGGGTTTACTTGGTGGAGGCACACATGGAACACCGCGTATTTCCCATGTTAAACCTAATTATGAAGCTGGATAAATCTCAACAGGGACAACCGCAGCTGAAGAATGCGTCTGCGCACTTTGAAGTCTGAGCGATGCCTGGATTCAAATTCCTGTGAGCCATCCATTTGAATCAATGCCACGTGTGCCCTCCCTCGTGTGTGTAACCTCGGTAAGGCAGGGCCGCATCAGGGAGTGGGGAATGCAGCAGCATCGTGCCTGTTCTCAGGCTGCTTTCCCTAATGAAAGAAAACTGTGGTTAGTTCAATACAGAATATTAAAACATTTTATTTATTTATTTATTTTAAAGCTAAGTAACGAAGAGGAACACACATACTCCAGTCCTCCTCCTTTTGCCCTTGGTTGCAAAACTCTCTTGGTTTTTAACTATTTGGTGTTTTTAACATTCAACCCAAAGAAAAAAAAAACTTGGGAATATTAAGCCTCTTAATGCATGCTTCAGAGAAAACACTTCTGAATGGTATGTAATAAATCAATCATTACTTAATAAGCATAATGTTTTCCTTTTGAGTCAGGAGCTCTTGAGTAAGATGAGGATTTTTTTAAAAAAATATAAAAATTGACAGCTCTCAGGTCATTTAATGTAAATTGTGTTTTATTGATCAGATTTGAAAGCATTTAATATTAGCTTCATGCAATGACATCAATTGAGGATGCTGTTGTCACTTTGGAAGCAAGAGTTGGAATGCAAATCCTGTCTGTGGCAGAAGCTCGATCTCCACAGAAGGGACTTGGCTGAGGACATCTCAGGTCCCACTGACAGTACCCGGCTGAAAATTTCTGCCTGACGTTTTTCAAACGTTAAACAATTTCGCTGATTTCTAGAGCTTTCTGTGTCTAGTCCCTTCCTGATAAAACCATGTTTACTTGCTCTTGTGTTTACTTTCTAACAACTCTCCAATATCATATTTACACAGCCTCTTCTGTCGGCAGGTATTTTAATAGAGCAGTTTATTAAAGCAGCTTTCACAAGGATACAGGCATTGCAATGCTGCACAAGAGCATTGCTGTACAGGTTTCTCCTGAATGCAGTAAGAGTGATTTGCTTACCAAATTTTGTGCTAGGGACATCTAAATGAAGAGGGACAGAAAGCATGCAGCTGTGGATCCTGTGTTAGATCCTTGTCCAAATCCAGCTGTGGGTGAAAACCTGTTGGAGAGCAGGTTGAAGAAGGTACAGCCTGTTCCTTGCAGCTGTGCTGTCCTCCAGCTTATCTGTCCATTCCTTCTTAAAATTCCTGTTAAAACCCTTTTTGCTTTTTTCCCTCTGAGGGCAGTTGCATATGTATTGCTAGTAATTCTCTGACTTGTCTCCGCTTGGATTTAAGCAGACCCAGACCACTTCTTTTTTTTTTGTGCTGCACTTTGCTTTTGCTACAGGTCTGAGATGGCGAATGGGGTTGGCGGTGGCCACGCTGAGTGAAGCCCCAGCCCTGCTGAAATCTATGGCTCACCTGTCCGTGGGCTTCAGTGGTGCTCAGACCTCATCCGAGGTGGGGCTGGCATCATTTCCCACAGCAATGCTTCTCTTGTTGGCTGCTCTTCCAGCCAGCATGTCACGGAGAAGTTTTAGCAGAGCTCTTGCAGGCAACTCCATCTGATGTTATTCTTTGTCACTACTAGTTATTATGGGAAGCAGTTTCCAATGAAGCAAAGTAGTTATGTATACACAAGAGTAGGGCTGCATCGGTGTTTCTTTGTTTTTAATTCTGTGTGTCTGGTCGTGAAGTTGCCTGTCCCTCTGGAGTTTTTCTAGCCTCTCTCTGGTAGTTGATGTTCATTGTTTATGTGCTTTTCTAGCTCATTAATTCATTAAGCATCAGTGGTGATGCAAGCCTTCGATCCTCTGGAAACTTAACTGGTTATGCCCATCTCCTTACCAGTTCTTGAGCTGTGGCAGTACTTAATCTCTCTCTCCTGGATACTTCAGGTCATCCACAGACCCTTGCCAGGACCTTTCCAAAGACCATACAATTCGTAGGTGAGTTTCCCTTAGTATTTTGCAGATCAAGTGGCAGAGAGGTGCAGTTTTCCTTTATAGAAACATATTGCTCACTGTGACGTGCATAACTTTCAACTATCTCTTAAAATAATCAAATTTGTCTGCAATAAAATGGTCACGGTGGGTTTATAATTCCACACCACTCTTCTGCCAGAAATGCTTGTGTATCCCCAGTGCCAAATCCAAGATTTGACTATCTTCATTGACAAGACTGCTCAATTCCTATCTGCATTTTAGTGTGATCCCTTCCTATGGGAGGTAAACTGCATCACTGCAATATCCTTGGCCCCTAAAACTGAACAGTGTGGACAGATTACCACTAAACTTTTGCCCCTTGGAGATGGAGCCTCTGTCCCTGGTCCGAGCCTTTCCAAAAGCTGGCTGTGAGTTGCTAAGAGACAGCTCGTCACTGCGGCAGGGCAGTAATCAGCTGCAGGCAGGTAATTAAAGTCACTACTGCTTTATTATTAACTCTTCATAGATTAAAAAAAAAAAAAAAAAAAAAAAAAAACTTTTTCTCTGCCTACCCTCAAGCGAATAGCACAACTCCTGGTCCACCTACATCCATTAGGTGCAGTCTGTGATTTTTTCCTTCCTTTGGAGACTTGGCTTCCAGGGGCTCTTTCAAGTGCTCTCGCCATGACCTAACCCTCCTCTGCTGAATAATTCCTACCGAGACAACACGGTTTCCCCGCTGTGTTTTCCACGCTCCTGGGTTTCAGCAAGGCAAATAAATCAGGCTGTCTCCCATCGCCAGGCAGCCTTGTTTGCTCAATTTCGCTGTTCCATTTCTTTATTGAATAAGCATGTATTTATGTATTTTGTGTCCTTTTTCTGCCTGCCCATTTTTATTGAACTTCTTTATTGGCCGTACTGTTGGGCTTTTCTGACGGGGGTTTGGATCTCAAAATGCTATTTCTTCAGACCAGCTGTCACTTCCGTCCTGACTTTTTCCCAGGAGATTTCTGCGCATCACTTGTGTGTTTTTAGCGCTGCCTGATCGAAGTACCCCTCACCTTCTCCGCAGCTTTTAGTTTTAATATCTTTGTACACTAAATCTTGCTGTTCCTCCTCTCTCCTCCTCCTTCTCTTAAGCTAAGGTGACCCTCTTCTTAAATCTTTTTTTTTTTCTTCCCTCCAGTAATAGAGAAACAGTCTCCAGCTGCAGACCTGTGGGTTTCTTTTAACATCAGCGTGCTGTAGAGCCAAGGAGCGCTGCTCCCAGGGCAGCCCAGAGCTTTCCCAAAGCAAGCGTTTGGCGGCAGCCCGGTGAGTGATGCGCACGTGCTACCCGAGCGATGGGGATTGGATTTTGGCTGCTGTTATCCCCACCCAATGAGTCCATACTTAATGATGGGAGAGGAGGGGTTTTCTGCTGATACACTGGTTTGGGGACCTGTGCTTTGGTGCCTTTTTTTTTTTTTTTTTTTTGCCCTCCCCTGCAAGCTCCTCATTTCTCTCTGTAGGGGATTGTGGAGCTTTGGGGGGTGTAGGAAAGCTGAAAAGCTTTTCCCTAATGGCTCCTGTCGCTGACTTCCAGCTACATCTGATGTAGGGAGATGCTGCATTTTTCAGGGCTGGAAGTTGCTGTCTGATGCAGGAGAGTTGGGACAGGAATGAGGTTTCTTGTCTTGCATGGCTACACCGGGGGCTGTTATTTAGAGCTGTTATTTAGAGCCCTTCACCTCCACCCTAAGCACCTGTGGAGGCTTTATTCCTTAGCCCCTCAGAGGAATCACAAATGACAGAAAGAGCAGAAGATGTAATGACCCTTGAGGTAGGAGAAATTATTTACCAAACCATAGATAAGACAACTGTTATCTCCTCTATTGTGTTTCAGGGAACCAATCTATTGCAGATGTTGCCATAGCCATTCTGTTTAATTTAAAATTGTCCTGCATTCCTTATGTCTCAAATTCTTTCCTGTGAAACAAAATCCTTTCATAACCTAAATGCATCACAGGAGATGAGAAGGGCTGGTTTGTGGATGTATGTGGCCATTCCAATGGAGCTTTATGTAATTGTTTTTTAAATAGAAAACCTTGCTGTATTTTTTTTTTGGTCTGGTTCATCCTGGTTTTGTCGGCTGCCATATGTTTTCTGACATATGCTCCCTGTCTAGCAATAAAAAGCTACCAAGACTAAGAAGCCTTCATTAATTTGTAACAGACAGAGTAAGAGCTCCTCTGATTTTACTGACTTTGAGAACTCAGTAGCAGATATAATATAATGCAGGGATTATAAAGGAGTTTTTACTGTTGGTTTCCTGGAACAATTTTCTTTGTGCATGGGTCTAAAGGGTAAGGATTAACAAAACTATTAGTAATCAGAGGCAAGAGATGAGTCTTTACCTATAGCTTTTAGTCTCTCTCTCTTAAAAGGGCCAGTGACACTGGTGCAAAAAGACCTGCCGTTGTTTTAAATTCAACATAGTCCCTATTTCCAAAGAGCTGATACATTTTTTATTTTTTATTTTCCCACTGAAATGAGGCAGGGTTCCCAGTTTCACCTATGTACAAGGAAAACATTTTGTAGTTGCAAGACAGTACAAGGCTGGGCACATTTTTTAAATGTGCATTCAGAGGCAGGGCAGAGCAGTGAGGCGGGTATATGTGCCAGTGTGAGCTTTATTCACCACTTCCCAATCACTTCTGAACGCTAATATTTGTATTCCTTCTTCTGAGACAAGGTTTTGGAGGCACTTAAAGGATGTGAAACACATGCAGCTGGAGATAGCTGTGGGGACTGATTTCACCCATAGCATTGTAGGTCTTATGGTGAAAGCCATGTTACGAGCAGAGCAGCCATCACTGCTCCTGAATTGTTCTTCCTGTGACCTGGTGGTGCTGCAGAAATTAGGGTGTTTTCTATGAAATGATACAGTGCAGTGGTTGTCGGCCACACGCTAATGGAGTGGCAATCAAAGCTGTCAATGAAAATGATCTACACTCAGTGGCTTGATTATCTATGTCCTGGGATACTTCCATGCTAAAGGATTTTTCAAGTTTTAATCAGTCTGCATTAACTGTGATGCTCTTGCAGTTGATCATGGAAAGAAAGCAACCGTTGATTGTACTAAAAGCATTAAGTGACCTCTGCTAATTAAAAGACAATGTCAATGCAGCTGAGCTGAGTGCCTGGGTCTTTAGTCTTTTAGATAAACATTAAATGAAAATCAAAGAGTTTGGAGGAAATAAATGTGGTAAAGGTAAGAGACTTGCTTGTGGAAGTAGCAGGTCATATTTCAGTACAGATTATGAAGTCCATTAATGATACTTAATATACCATACAGCAAGTAATTTGTCGAAAAAGACCAAGCTTCCTCCCCAGCTGTAAGATGTCTTCACTTACTTTACCTTGACTGGAGCATTTTGCTCAGGAAAGCTTATGATGTAGTGAATCCAGTGTCTCTGTGTTGTCCATAAATAAACTAAGTGCATTTCCTCACAAACGTGTGTCACCTTTTAAATGACCCAGACATTCGGTGTTAAGTTCTGTGTTCAGTAATAATGTAGTCAGTGTCTACAAATGCGGTCTTACTTGCCTTTTTGCATTAAGCTCAGTGTCTGGGAGAGAAAACAAAACAGGTGGAATGACTGCATACAAGCAGTCCCTTATTCCTTGGAGACTGTAGATAGTAAACAGGCTCTCCTGCTTTCTACACGTATATTTATACATATATATGTATACACACACATATATATGTAGAAATCAGAAGACCGTATCTTTATCTCTATATACATACACACACAGGATGAAACTCCTTTGGAAAGAGAAGCAACGGCATGACATTCTGCATGAAATTGACTGAAGCTGCTCCCTACCTTTGTCCTCCAAGGAGTCACGGTGGCCAGAGAGCTAGTGGAGGAGATGCTGAAGCAGCCACAGGGAGTACAATATAATTAGTCTGGTTTGTGCATTGTTCTTTGAATCCTCCCTCTGTAATAAGAAGCAGAAGGAAGGCTGATTGAACTATGTTTTTGCGTGTGGAAGAAGTTAAATCACACGTGGGAATATTGAGAGGAACAGTGGTTCAGACTGGTGTTTGAGCATGATATTGGCTCAGTGCATAAAGGAGAGGCTTCACAGAGAGGAGAAGGGGAGGCGCCTGCTTCTCTTCATGTTAAAAAAAATGTTCTTGAAACCAAAGGTAATCTCTTCCCAGGCAGTTTGTAACCGAGCTTCACGGCTGCCAACTTGTGTTTGATCACATTCAGCATCTCCAGCTGAGGGGACTGCGGGGCTGGGGGTGTGCAGGCATCCAGCCACAACCTTGGTCTCTGTCAGAGGCCCTATCCAAGGTGTAGTGCGGGGCAGGAGATGCTTGAGCTCTTCTTCTGCCACCACAGTGAAAGATTCAGGGTGAGATGGGCTGGGTGTTGGCGGTGCTGCTCATCTCTTGGCCAGGGAATGAGGCTGGGATGAGCTCATGAGCTGCAGGCCCGGCTGGGGCCTCTGCACATCATTTCGGACTGGGGTATCCTGTCAGAGAGGGTGACAAGCTGAGGGAGAGGTTTTACTAACAGAAAATAGTGATTTTTCTCTGTGCCAAACATCTTACTAAAAAACGTTGCTCATCAGGAAACCTAAAAAGGAGGTTTTGATGCAAATATCCACTTCACAGAAGGCTTCTTTCCCCCAGCCTTCTTGGCAGTGAGAGGTTACATCCACGTACGTGACACCCCAAGAACTACCTTGTAACTTTGGAAGCAAGGTGCTTTGTCAATTGTAGGCACTGCATTTTGTGGAGTCAGCCTCCCTCCAGCCACGGCTGCTGGGCAGAGCTCTGGTCTCAGCAGTGGCTGATGACTTGTTTCTCTCTGGTGTTTTACAGCGGGCTCTTATTTTCAGTGTTTTTAAGGGAGAGGTGTGCACCTGAAGATATTTTAAAGCTATTTCTTTAAAAGGCTATAAAAATAAAATAAATACTTGGCATGGAGTTTCTTGGAGTGCATGATGAATATTTTAAGAGTTAAAAATCTAGCCAAAGAGAAATTAAATGATTTAATGCTCTAAATAAATCTCTTTGTGGGTTTTAATGTGCAAGAATGGACAACAATGGCTGTAAAACCATTCCACAAATACTTAGATCTATGCCATAGTATACTTTGTATACCTTATATCCGTAGCCAGTAATGGTCTGTTATGTCTTTTCAGATGCTGAGGGAAGGTATTAAAACAATTTTTCTCCTCCAGCACTTTGCATAATAACCTTTAGGTTTTGAGCGGAGAGTTTAGACCTTTGGCCATGGTTGCAGAAATTCATCCTCAGCGTCTTCCGTCTCAGGCCGTGAGTCTCAGTAACTCAGAGCTCCTGAATCCCGTGTTTGGAAGTAGGAACTAGAGAGGGGAAAGTTTTGGGGAGGTCAGAAGGGGAAGGAGGATTTGGGAGGGGAGTGATCCCATACAGACCGGCTCAGGCAGCACAAACTGTGGAGATCTCTCCTCACGTGACCGCTCAATATCGCGGGACTATGATAACTTTCAGACTAAAATGGATCGCAATTGGTTGTGTCACAGCTTAACATTTCCATGACTTTCTCCCCCCCCATATCTGGAAAAAGATTTTGTAATATCAGCTATGACACAGAGATGGAGCATTGCTTGAGGTGTTGCACTGACTGAACGGTGTAACAGATAAGAAAGCCTCTGATACATTTGGTCAATTTAAAAAAACAGTTGGTCTATGCGATGTATGCCTGAGTTCCATTTCCATAAAATACTATCTTTTACATCAGTGAGAATCCTTCACTATTAGACCCTGCTGTAAGGCTGCCTTTCTGGCAAGTCTTTCTGCTAATCGAATTGTCTCTATTTTCTTGCTTGCTTTTATAGTAATTCCTGTTGCTAAATGTAGTGAATGCGGTTGATGGTGCCAGTGTAAATTATTAAAATTACATAGAGTAATAAAAATGTATTGTGTATAAAAAGATAAAAGCTCAAGTTGCACTGCCTTGTTCTGCAAGTTACTTTGGAAAATTATCTAGTATTTAACATTTATACAAGCTATACATTAAATACTGTTCTTTGTTTGTCTTTGCATATTTTCCAAAACAACATGTTTGAATGTTTTAATTTTTAGACTTTCAGTTTCTTTGAAGAAAATGGGGGGACATCTGCTAATATTTTTTTAATAATTTTTGGAAAGCATCTTGAGTTGGACACTCAAAAAGTGCCCCAAATTATAACTTGTTTCTGAAAATGTATGTGGGATGTTCTGAGCAAGAGACTTAACTGTATAAACTCTGCCCTATTAATTCTACATTACTTCACAATGTTTGTTTTATTTTTATTAAAGCAGTAAAGATTTTTTTGAGAATCAATGAAATAAACTAAGCCCTTGACACCCACTGGCCCCTCAACCTCACAGTAATAAAGCAAACTGTTCGGGTTTTCCCCTTCTCGTAGCAGGCACTCAGGGAGCAGATATAGGAAGTGTCATGAAAGTTGGAGAGAAACACAAAACAGCACAGATGTAAGACTGGTCTTATAAGGAAAAAAAAAAAAAAAAAAAAGGAAGAGCACAGTGCATAATCTCAGCCCTTGCTAGAGAAGATGTGGTGAAATGTTGACTCTAATTGCCATGGGACATAGATTAGCAGATGGTCCCATGGATAGACTGCTCTCCATGTCTATAAATAGCATAAGCTAATTTATGCAAGATCTTTCTTTTCTTTTATAGCCATCTCCCAACATGTCGCTGTCTTTCTGGCAAGGAAGTGCCCAGCACTGGAGCTAGAATACAGGTCTTGTGTAAAGCCCTGGCATCATGTGATTACGTTACAGCAAAAAACCATCTGATCAAGTGACTCGTGATTGAAAAGACAGCCAGTGACAGCCCGATCTGAATGCACCTTCATTTCAAAAATAACTATCAGGTATCTGCAAGTCAGCTGGAATAATAGCAGTGGGAAGCGGGGAAGGCAGCACGGCTCCGAGCAGGGTCAGGGAGCCTTCATGCCATTTCCAATCTCAGGCTGTCCGAGTGCTGTTTGTGTTGCAGATCTTGTCTGCCTTCAGTTTCCAGCTCCCTGCTGGAAGAGGCAAGAGGTCCTGCCGGAGCTGGTGGGAACCTCGCGTCTCTGTCTGCTTGCACCAAGGCTGAACAAAAGCACTGGTGGGTGAGTGGCTGAAATGCTTTGGGCTGGTTGTAGGTACGGATCCTGTCCCCTGCAAAGGGACCTGCCAGGCAGTCTGGCTGTGAGGCTCCATCCCACCTCAGCCAACAATGAAGCTCCCGCTGCTGTCAGCAGCAGCGAGCTCAGGGTCCTGGTTTCTTTGTTTCCCAGACTTCACCTCCCTGACGCGTGGACCCCGGGTGCTGCAGCTGCCTGTCAGCCTCCCCTTATCTCGGGAGCACGTTGCCATCCCTGCCAGCTTTCCCCAGCCTCCCATTCAACTCCTCTCTGTCCTCTCTGTCAACAGCTCCTGCAATGGAAGCCTCACTTTTTGGTTCATATTTTTGGCCTCTTTGTCATTCAGGATGCCTCATGTCAGTAGGCTTGGCTACAAGTGTTACTTAGCAAGCAGGTACCAGATCCCCACTGATATTTAAGCTTTTTTTTTTTTTTTTTGGTACCATTTGTGCCTCGTCCAAAGAACTCTGAGAAAAGCCTCCTTCTGAGCAAGTGCAGCCATCGCTGTGCAATGTTTAAGGCTGTAAATCAGCTGAGTCAGAGCAAGTCTTTATGTCCAGTTTTCCCTTGCTATTACATCAAATTAAAGAAGTAAAATTAAGTAAGGAATAAGCAAAGGATTTGCTAAGCCACCATGCACGTACAGGGAGTTGGGGTTTTTATTTTTTATTTTTTTATTCGTAGCACTTTCTTTTCCCAACATTAGCATAATATCCAATAGCCCCTGAGGAAGGCCGAGCCACCCCTTTGCTGACTCCCTGGACAGGGAAATGAAAACGTAACAGGGAACCTGCAGCGTGAGTGACTTGATGCCATCTCAAGCCTAATGCCAATCAAAACCAGCCACCAGAAACATGCATTGGAAGATCAAGGTCCAGATTCTGCTCCACGCTAAATCTAAACCCTGCTTGGGTTAGTTGGGATATTCTGGATTTGCCTACACATAATTTAGAGCAGATTTTGGACCCTGCTCATGAACATTATGCCTTTCCCTACAGGAAGCAAGATTGCTTTTGACCTTACTTAAACTAAGCAGCTTTAATCGTCATGTATGGAAACACCAAGACAGGGCTGGGGGCTGGGGACGCAGCCATGAGAATCCTATAATCTTTGGTTAAGTTGTAATGAAATTGTCCAGGATGAGAAGGAAACAGATGGATTCTGATTAATTTCTCACAAGTGTAGACCTCAGCATCCGATGTAACATATGTGGTGAACAAATGTCACTCATGCCTCCAAAGTGCAGAAAATATCACTATTGTCAGGATATATTCATTGGCATATTGGCTGCTGAACTCCCAAGGGTATAAGGATGCCGTGCATTACATTTAGTGCTGAATTAAATATTCAGAGGCAGAGATACCTAACCTGTCCCTGTATGCCTCACTGGTTATCACAGTTGAACTTAATGAATTGAAAGAGGGAGGGGAAGGGAGATCTTCCCCCTCCTTTGTAAAGCGTTATTTACTGGGGAAGAAATATCAAGATGGCTTGCTATTTCTGCTTTACAGTGTTCACTTGGCTGGCAATAGAGCCTGAGTTAGGGAAAATAATGCAGCTTTGAGCTGTAAATGAGCAACTACACTACTTTGATCTCGTACTGATAGAAATCAGAGCCCGGCTCTGTGTTTGTGGAGTCGCTCTGGTTTTTGTCACTTCTATAATCTATTTCATGTAATTGCATATTTAAAAGAAATGAAGTTCATTTATTGATTGCCACTGCATTGTTTAAGGCAGGTAAACATAAGAGGCCAGAGCTACTTGCTCTCGTCTCTGTGTAGGCTTAGGAAGTCGAAGGAGCTCTGCATGTGAGTAAAGCGAGGCCCCATCTGCTCTGAGGAAAGATATTCATTACAGCTGACTTGTCCTGTTAGAATTACTGCCCCAGACTGTTTCTCGAAAAAGGTTGTCACTAAGATATCTATTAGAGTATTTCATCGCCACACTTGGGCACCGAATATTGAGCAGGGGGGCTCCTGCGTAGCCCAGGCTCTGCCCCTGGAAACAGCTCCCCCCTTTCCGTCCACTCCCCTGCAAAATCAAGGAACACGTAAGTTGGTGACTTCTAAAAATGAATTCCTCATTAGAAAAATTGGGAAAAATAGGTACTTTGCTCTCTGTTTCACTGTATGTTAGAATTATATCCATCTTAATTTGTGCATTTCCCTCTTCCCCTTTGGCAAACACTGCTCCGGCTCACATTACAGGCTGGTTGGTCTTAATGATCTCCTTTGTAACAAGTGCATACACATCTTTTGGGAGAGCTGAAACACCTCAAAAGGAGCTTTATTTCTGATTGAGGAAAATGCAGCTGGTAGGGCTGGGGAGTTTGCGACAGCCACGTTTGCTGCTGTCACAAAGTGGCTGAAGCACACTCGCTCTTTCTCATGCGGTGTTTTGCTCTAAATTGAAGATGCAGCAAATATCAGTAATAGCTGGGGCTTTGCTAAACGGCACCCATCTGCTGAAGTCGTAACCTTCATTTTAATTAAGACCTCTGCTTTTGGAAAACTTGAGCTGAGGCTCTCGTTTCCCTTTTTTTTTGGTCATTTAATGTTTCGACCTATGCTGGCCTACAGGCTCCTGATGGCTGGTGAAGCCCAGCAGTGCTTTGTTTGACTCCTGCGCTCGTTAGGGACAACGAGTAGTGTCTCTGCTTAAAACTTTAAAAATTTAATCAGACTGATGCTTCAGGAAGTCACTGCCCACTTGAATGCTGGTTTTGCTGAAATTCCTGCCCTGTGTTGTTTCCAACAGTTTTTGGCTGTTTTTGCCTTAATTACATGCCAGTAGGGGTGGAACAACTTGTGTGTCTGCAGACTTTGTGAGCAATACTGCTGTTCTTTGGTGGCTGGGAACTTCTTTTCACTTCTTCTGTTTTTTTTTTTTTCTTTCTTTCTTTCTTTCTTTCTTTCTTTCTTTCTTTTTCTTTCTTTTTTTTTCTCCATGGCTCCTGACCACATGCCACTTGGAGTTTCCTCCACGAAGCTGTCACCAGCACCCATGGGACTAGGTTTTATCATTGCTTATTGCATCAAGACTCTACAAAGCAGCACAAATCCTCTGTTGGTCTCCAAAACCACCAAACAAGGTTAGACTGGCTCTTTTTTTCTTTATTTTATTGTGTGGCACTGGAACTTCCTTGAAATGCGGCGCAGAGACTCTGTGACCTGTAAGAGGGGTGATGTTGTGAAACTACAGCAGATTTTTTTGACCCAGCTTGTGTTGTGTGAAAACCTGAGAGGCTTGTGGTGCTATCCCAGCTAAACGCATGGCGTGCTGAATAAACCTACCTGCTGCACTGCACGGCAGAGCTCTTTGTGGGTCACCAGGAGGGCCTGAAGCCACAAAGAGAGGTGAAGCCAAGGAGAGAGATGGGAGCTGAGTTTATGGGGAAGCTAAAATGGTGGGTGTGGAGATTTTAATTAATTAATTGCAAAGCTAAAGAGAAAAGGAATATATAACCAATACAGAAATAGCTCGTGCCTAAAAATAGTCCCAGAAATCAGTTTAACTGAGAATATGCTCAGCCAAGTGAAGCCATTTCCAAGGTGCAGGGTGATGAGAACAGGACCCGAGCGCGCCTTGCCTTTGTCTCTTCAGCCGGAGCACTGCACGTGAGAGTCCCAGTTGCTGCTTCCTGCGTACAGCGAACCGGTAGAGATATTAAATTGGGGCATAATGATGAATGAAACCGTGGGACGTGTTTTGATTATCCCAGGTTTCTAATGTATAATTGAATTATTTTGGTAAGTATATTTCAAGCCCTTTGATTTCTGGCCTCTGTTTTTAATTACTCAGCCCCCTCTTGCCCTTGTGCATTATTATGCTATTCATTAGCATTCCGTGAGACTACAGAAGTTTGACTTCTGAATAAAGTAGCGTACAAAAGAGAAGGGATGCTTTTTATCTTACCACTTAATAATTTAAATGGAACTCTTTTCTTTAATCAATGTTTAATAGTACAATAGCTGTTTATTTAAACTGCACATTGCCTAATTTTGCAAACAAAAAAGAGGGGAAGGATAAACACGTTTAGAAATAATGAGCTTTGTAACTATCGTAATCTTCTAAAGATTTAAAATATCTACAGCAGTTATAATGTCGATTCCTCTCAACGAGACAGTAACGTGGGCCTGGGTGCATCTGTATCATTTATGCAGCGTTAAGTAGTACAAGCCTATTTTTTATTTGCGGGAAGCAGAAAACCTTGCTAATTGCAAAACTGAAAGCTACTCAGCGGCGTTAATATTGTTGGCATGACCGCCAGCTGTGATGATTAGGATGTGTGACAGAGGGAGAGAGAATTTGATCACAGGCCTGGGGACTCAGAGCTTCAGAGGCCTGCTCCCTCCCAGCACACCTATGAAGGAAAATATGGGGAGAAACATAGCGGGGTAGAAATCCGGTGGGGATGCTCTGTGTGTGTGATGCTTGTTTTAAGTCCCCAACAAAATGGGGTTTGGATGAGGTTCGGTCATTGTGGACTGGAAACCGGGAGTCTGAGCCATGGCAAGGTCAGGGGGACCCACAGAACCCGACATAAAAGAGATGGGCTAAAGCACTCGTCCCTCTGCTCGGTGTCCTCATCTGTAAAACAGGAATTGATCAGGGATATCTTGAGGATTTAGAGATATCTGGAGACCGCTTTGGAGGAATTAAAACTAGTGAGCATAATATCTGCATTTCAAAGTACTCTTTGGACATCACTTAATTCATTTTGACAGCAGCCCCGCACAAGAAACGTGGCCGTCTCCATTGTCTGGATGGGATAACCGAGACCAAGGGACTGGCACAAGACGAAGGTGGATGGAGAGGGAAATGTGAGTGCAGGTAGCACCAGGACAGGGGCGCAGTGTCCCCAGCAGCCCAGCAATTCGGTTGTTAAAATACCCGTGCTGGGAAACTGCTCTACCCACAAACACCGGGGGTGTTAATCCTACGTAATCCCCGTATGATGGCCCCGTATGACAGCCAGGCTGTTTTCAACAAATTATTCCCCAGGCAGCAAGACCAGACCTTTTTTTCCTGCTGATTTGTGTCTCCTGTCCCCTAAATCTTTCCCTTTGCTGCCAGTACATCCAGTTCTCTTTTTTTTTTTTTTTTTTTCTTCCCCCCTTATCTCCCTAGATCCACGTCTCACAACCCTTTGTGCAAGCTCAGAGCTCCTTCCCTTCTCTGCCTTTTTTCTTCCTCTTTTCTTGGCTTCGCAGAGGTCTGGAGTAAAGACTGGAGGGGAGTGACTGTGTCAGGAGCAAGAGGGTGGTAAGGACTGTGTGGAGAAAAGTAATCTGATGCTGTGGGCTTGTTCCCTCCTATTGGGACTGTTTTGTAACTCCTGTTGACTAAGAGCTTAGCTGGGTTAGTCTAACATGAGATGAGGAAGAGAGGGAGAGCTAAGATTTTTTTTTTCTTTTTTGACTCTTTCTCTCACGCTAAACAGATTTATCCAAGATAAGAGAGCCTGCTACTGACTTATTAATTTGCAGTGAGCTGTGGTGTTAAAAGCTACTGAGATTTGTTACTGTTTGTCACATGCATGCCTAAAAAAGTTGCACATGGCCAACTTGGAAGCTGAATGTGCAGTTCCAAATCCGTAGCCGATAGCGATCTCATGCTAAAAGCAGCCTGCCCTGCTCCACGCAGCACATTGCCAGCGGTTCCTCCAATTTAAGGGCTGTTTGTCCTAGGTGGCGGCGGCGATTTGTATCGCAACAGCACTTAGGGAGCGTGGCCACCGTTGCATTCAGCTCTGCAGTCGCTTGTTGCGAGGCAGTGCCCTCCCTCGTATTTAAGCACCCGGCTCCCGCTGAAGCGTGTATTTGGACAGCACCGTTGGAGCAGGCACCGGGGCTCCAGGAGGAGCGGAGGGCGCGCAGTGAGTTGGGGAAGGCTGCACGAAAAGTGCTGCGAGAACCGGACTGCCTTTCCGGGGGGCTGCTGCAACGCACTGCCCCCGGCTTCGCTCTCAGCACAACCTCATCTGGCACTTTTTCCATTGCAAGCACATTTCCGAGCGCGCTGATTTATTGATAGCGAGCGGGACCGTGGCGCACGGTGACACGAGCAGGGGGAGGCTGCGGCCCGGCCCCTCTGCCCCCCGCTCAAGTTGCGGCCGTCTCCAAAAGATGCTGCCAACTCCGGGCAGGCTGGGAGCTGAAGAGACGTCTCCTTCCCCATCCCTCGGCTGAGCAGAGCCCGGCGCCGGAGCTGGAACAAGGTCAGGGCTCGGCGAGGATCCGCCGGAGGGGACCAGGGCAGCAGGGGAGAAGCGGAGGGGGGGAGAGAAGCCGGGGCAGCGCCACCCGGCTCCGGAGAGGAGGGCACCGAGGAGCCGGTGCGGAGCTGGTGCGGAGCATCCTCCCCGCAGCCCGGGAGGGGAGGTGGCCCCGCTGGATGCGCCCCCCCGGGTAAGCGGCGCCGGGGGCAGAGCGGGGAGGGGATGGGGGGGGGGGGGGAGAGGGTTGGTGGTGGTGGTGGCTGGGGGGCGGCTAAGCTCAGCCCCCCGGGAACTTGCGGTGGCCGCAGCCGCTCCCCCGGCTGCCTGGGGCTGCCTGGGTGCCGCCGCTTTCAGCCGAGCCCGGGGCGAGTCCGGCGGCTGGGCAGGAGCCGGCTCCGGCACCGCGATGGGGGGAGCCGGGCTGCACCGCTCCCAGGGCTCGGGGGGTGCTCCCGTGCCCGTTTGTACTCTCCTCCGGTAATTAATTCGCTCCGGTAATTAATTTGCTGCCGTAGTTACTCCAGCGAGTTGGGGCATTCGGATGGCGTGAGCCATCAGAAAAGCTCGCTTGCAGATATCACTATTTTATTCTCCCCCCTCTCTTTATAAATGTTTTTAATTTCAGCTACCAATTTTACAGCTTCTGAAATACTTCCATTTCCCACATCAAGTGGTTTCTCGCTGCTGTCACTTTTACCTTTCTGAGTGGGAGATGTTGAAGATTTACTTTCTTTAAAATAGAGCGGTAACAATGCCCACTTCTTTTAGTGAGACATGCGTTATTTCCTGACCCCACCAACTTCACTTGAACAATAGAAGCTGGAATTAATCATTTAAGGGATGCTACTTTCCCTCTTTCAACAAGTTGCATTATTCCCTGCTCCAGTAATTTCCTCTAAGGCTCCGTTCGTCATCATTATGTAGATGGTGTGCGAGATGTGTGATGTTCAACCTGCAGTCACTGGGGATTAATGCCTGGGCATGACATCATCGACAGCCAATGAGGTGGTGGGTTTGGACCCAAACTGACCCAAACTGTCTTCAAACTGACGTGGTGGTCCTGCCCTGCTCCGAGGGAACAGCACAAGTTTGGCAAACGGGGCTGGTTTCCGAATTCAGGCTCCTTGCAGTGCCCCCACTGGGATAGGCATGGCTCGTTAAACAGCCCCGTGTGTACGGTTAGTCTGGTGGTCAGAGATTTTGTTTCTTGGCAGTGGACATATCAGTTTGCTGATGTCGGTGGATATGGTGTGACTGAGCTGGCTGTTGGCAGGATATAAGCAGTCCAAGCGTTCTCAGACTCTGTGGCAGGAAGGCTGCCTGAACAGCGTGCTGGAGCACAGCGGCTTTACCCGTGCTAAACGCCTCCCTTTCCTCACCGCTTAGAGCTGCTCACCTGGAGGTAGGCACGGACTCGGTGTCGGACGAGTTGTAGGGAAACCATGCAGGCAGGTGGGTGCTGCTGCAGCTCCCCAGGCAGGACTGCGTGAGTCCCCCCCAAGCTGATCCTTGATATGCTCTCACCTCCACCCCAGGACCTCGGCGCCTCTGTGCCACCAAGGTCCAGCAGCTCTGAAGCCCTCAGCCTCTGTCCTTGCTACGTTGCTGTAGGGCTACTTAAAAACTCAGCTGCCTTGTGTCGCTTTTGCAGGATCACAGCAGGTGTTATTAAGCACGGCCTGCCTCCCGAAATGGGCATTTCTGCTTCCTTAACCTTCATCGTTTCACAGCAGATTTGTTCGAGTCCCTGCAGGTCAGCGGGGGGCTTCAGCACAGACGGCCTGAGACCCTTTGTGTCAGGATCACCAAGGTTTGCACACAAATCACGTGTGCCAGTTTAAATGTCTTCTTCAGGTTCGCTGGACTTCTTACTGCTGAAGGTAAATTTTTGGTCCAGCGTTCAGTGCTGAAGTCTCTTTTTTGTTGATATTTTATAAGCAGGGTGCAGGTGAGCTCCCCTCGCAGTGCCTTTGCACCAAGAGCCATTTACACCAGGGGAACTGCACAGGATATTAGCAGTACGGCCAGCTTGCCTCAGAGGTGTGTGCAGTTCTTACGCCTTCAATACCAATAAAACGTGACAGGATACATCTAATGAATTACCTTTAAATTAGAAAGCCGTAAACAAGCCATTACTGGATTAGGGGAATATTAAAATTAGAAAAATGTTAGTGTCTTTTGATATCCCGTGGCACATTTTTACTGGCTAGGAAATGACATGGGTTACTGCAGAGAGAGAGGGTCTCTAGAGAACTGTAATGATTTTCATCTGTGTGAAATAGATTTTTTTTTTTCTTAATGCTATTACTTACTATCTTATGTTTAGATGATGCTGTAGCAGATTTCTTTTTTTTCCTTCTACTTTCACACTAATGTTTGCTATTGTTTTTCTGAGTGACTTAGTGCTTGTGGAAGGTGTAGATTTGATGTACTCTGATAGCTAAAAGCTCCTAATTATACAAGAAGAACACATGCAAAACAATACAAGAGGCTTAGTGATAGATTTCAGTCCAATACTGAAGAGCTTTTCTGCCTTGCCAGGGTGCAGAGATGATAGCCTGGGTTCATGCCCACATATCCCATGGCATCCTTGCTTGGCTACCTAGAAGGCCGCCCCAGCTCTGGTAATTCTGGGATATGATTTAAATTGCATGAAAAGATTCCCACTGGCTTCACTGGGCTTTCCATCTATTCCTAAGAACTAGGTGAAATCCACCAGCTCTCCCACTCGTCTCGCCATGCAAGCCCTCCCTGGAATTGCCTCCCAGATGTGACTGCTCCGGATTAGATCTGAATTGGCAACTGGCTGGAGGTACTTGTGCAGAGCAGCTCTCGATCTCCCCATGCCAATCTTTTATTAATCCGGGGCCAACACCTGCTGTCCTTTCCCAGGCAAGATGCCCAACTAAGGACTGGGCTTTGAATGAAAAGGGCAAAATCTGGCCAGCACGGCTCAAGTGGTAGAAATAAATGTATATTTAAGAGGTAAATACTAAAATATTTGGTGGAAAGTCATTCATTATCAGGTTCATCTAGAATAAAACTCCTTGTGAAATCTTGAAATTACTGTGATCCTGCAATACCAGGTAACTCTGGCCAATGGAAAATCAAGCCCTTAATCTAGAACTAAGCTCAAACTTTAGATCTACAAACTAAACTACAACAAGTAGTGGTTTTGTTTCAAATATTAATCTTTAAGAACACTCTTAAGACAAGTTTTTTGAACTCTTTATCAATATGAATATGGAGCAGCAAGGTGCCTTTGAGAGCTAAGCCTCATTCCAGTGTCCTGAGGAAAGTCTTGAGGATTCTGCTCTGTCCTGGATTTTGGAAGAGTATTCAGAATAAAGAGCTCTCTGGTATGTATGCTCATCATCCAATATATTGCATTTTCCTTGTCTCACTCTCACAGTTTATGGCCCTGGAACTTCTTGCCCCCTCTCAAGGTCTACTAAGAAAACTCCCTCAGCATCTCTTTTTCCCTTTTAAAAATTTGATAACCGTCATGCAAGCTGTTGTTTTGAAGCCAGTGCCAGCCCTGTAGATCAGAAGATCACAGCACACTTTCACCTGAGGTTAGGCAGTGCAACGTGAGCTGCTTTGCAGTGGCAAAGCATCCTGAATGCTTGCAAGCTACGGGGATTTCTACTGGGCTATGTCACTGAATCCAGACTTCTTTGCTTTTCTAAAAAGGCTTATACGGAGGAACAAAGGGCTGCAGATTTCACCAGTTTTGGTTTATGTTAATTTTTTTTGCATTGATTATTTTGGAAGGGCTGTTAGCTGAAAGGCTGACTTCCTCAGAGTGCAACTGCTCCTGAGTGAAGCTCAAATGGAGGGACGTAGTATCAGGTATCTCTGTGCCTCAAAAGGTGACCCGTTGTTTTTATTGCCCTTCTGTTGTGTTTCAATTTCAGTTACACTTTACAGAGACCATCTGTGGAATAAAAACTCTGGTGGGGTCAGGCCTTTCTCCTTGGAGGATATTTCCCCTTGTGCAGCATCAGTTTTTCTCCCTCCCTCCTATAAAATAACAAGTCAGGTGCCATGAGGAGAAAGGAGTAAGTGGCAGCACTTCCAGCCTCAGCGTTACATGGTGGTGAAATTCCGATTAAAGAACTTAGTCCCCAGCCCTCGATGCAGAGCTTTTGCCCCTTTCTGCTCTCCAGCCTGCAACTTGCAGCATGCCTGAGCTGTGCATGACGCCCTTCAAAAATGGAAGGGTTATGGTATAGCCGGGGCCAGCGTGACTTGTTGTTTCTGGACTGACCACGTAAAAGGACAGAGAGCGGGACCCTGATGGTTTAGCTCTTAAAGAATTTGTAGGCTTTTGTCCAGTCTGTAAGAAACTGCTAACTAAACCAGAAGCATTTCAGTAGTGCCTGGACATAGGTAAACCAGTTCACACAACTTGTTTTAGCTTTTTAACACATATTGCAAATCTCAGGTTCACATTTGCATAATTCAGGTTATTAGTTGATGTGTTTGCATTCCCTAAACTACGTGCCAAATTCGCATTTGGCATCAGTTTCAGAGTGTTAATCTGAGTGTAAAAGGGAAAAGGAGAAAATTCAGTTGTTCTAGGCAGCATCAAATGGTTAGTGACTTTTATTTTCAACAAAATTAAGTGAGTTTCTTTTTTTCTTGAGTCATTTCAGGTATTCAGTGAAAAATCTGAAAATTCTCTTAATTGATAGGGCACCTCGTCTTTCAAAAGTGCACCTCCTAGATTTATATATATTGAGAGTTAATAAAGCTTCCAGTGTACATTCTGAGCCCGTGTAATTAAGGACTGTACTTCGATGTCATTTGTTGTGTCACCCAGACTCCAGTTGGGGAGACCAGGGTATTTTATGTTGTCATCTGCAAGCGGGCGCATCCCTGCAGGAGCGAATCTGTTTGAAGGACCAGGCTGTGGCTGCTTTAGTCTAGAGAGCATAGTTACCCTCGGATTTCTCTGCTGCTTCCATTATTCAATGAGAATTATGTGTGTTTATGATAGTCTGATCAGCAAATAGAAGTGCATTGCAGATACAGATAGATTGTGAAGTACAGCGGTTTACATTAACAGGAAGGATTTATCTTGTTGCAGTATTGAATTTATGATGCTAAGCTGTGATATTTTCCTGTTTCAGAAATGTTATATTGCAGTGAGCGGATATCAGGGTGATAAAATAAATGTTTCTTTTTTAATTTAAGCCACTGTAACATGCTAATAATGTCGGAGACAGGAAGAGAAATGTCTTACTTCGGAGATGAATATAATACATTGCTATTGTAATTTCTCAACAAAATTCATTTAACCTAGACTCCTAAATGAAACTTCTTATTCTGTTTAA
The DNA here is from genome assembly GCF_011077185.1 of Oxyura jamaicensis. Taxonomy (NCBI): domain Eukaryota; kingdom Metazoa; phylum Chordata; class Aves; order Anseriformes; family Anatidae; genus Oxyura; species Oxyura jamaicensis. Next base: position 16,590,901 of record NC_048904.1, on the reverse strand, counting down.
ATGACAAAACAGATGTGGTTGTGGTCTTTGACAGAAGCATGCTTTTGGACACCAGTTGTGGGGTTGATATGCTCTACTTAAATTAGTTTTTGGGGCTACTTCTTCCCTATGATTCTAAAAGAGAAATAGAGAAGCTGTAGTGGCTGGTGATGGTCCCTTCGCTGGACATCCAGGCAGCCCGTGAGCTTGACTCCTTGCTTGCTTCCTTCCATTTTCCTGACAAGTGATTGACAGATAAGAATACCAGGAAGGCAGGAGGAGGCATCTTTGCTGTCATCTCCTCTTCTGGCTGTTGCGAGGGTCCTTGTCAATGCCAGGGCTGTATTTGGGACTCCCCATTGTCCTGTTCCTAGAACATGGGATAGAGTGTGAAGGAAACCTGTGGCACACTTCCACTGCCACCTGTACATTGTGTATATCAGCTCCTGAGGGGAACTGGCCAACCCCCATATTACTCAGAGATGCTCCCTGGGTTGTGCCTTGTGCAAGGAAGGGGACTCTCGTTGGCCCCGTTCATGTAGCTGAGCAGAGAGGAGGCTGCTGTGGCTTGGTCAGCGCTGAAACCTGGCTCTGGGGCCACAGCACTGCTCCTTCCTTGAGGAACATTGGGGTGCAGCAAGCCAGTGAGCTTGATGTTGGTCAGCTGGTAGTGTTGTTATGAAGCTAAACCTTTTCCTCTTTGCATATACAGAGCTTTGTCTCACCCCATGAGAGTTTTAGTGATTTCACTGGAATGTGTCCAGCATGAATACAGGTAGCTCTAAAAGACTGAGCCTGGCTGTCTGGTGGGCTCGTGTTCACTGTGTTGCTACTTGCACTGAGCACCGTCAGTGTAATGACTGTGAAGCACTGTGGTTAGAAGTCGAGTGCTATAAAAATTTCCCCAAACGTGCATCCACAGCAGCAAGTGGACCTGCACATAAAAGAGGCCACTGAATTGAGAGAAAGGATTCGTAATTCAGTGGAATATAGAAAGATTGTTGTCTGTGTGTATTCCTGTTACATTAGTCAGTGAAACAACGTCTTTGAACCTTTGCATTGATATCTATTACCTGTAAGAACATAAGAGAGTATTTGACACTGGCTTGTCTAGCTGAAAGGTACTGCTGGAGTAGCAGTTTGACTGGGGAAATATTTGCCAGTTCCAGGATGTATAGGTTTAACTGGAGCTGAAGAGGGAAAAAGCAAAATGCTTATTTTAGTGCTGAATTATTCCCGTATTTTTGGTATGCCGCTAAAATGATCTGTTCTGCTTTTGAATAGTTATAGACATGTTTCTTTTTAGGGACAATTAAAAGACCAAAATGTTGTTAGAAAATTTACTTTAAAAATGCTGCACAGATTCTCTTAATTTATGGGAGTATCAGGTAAGAAGGATCCTCCCTCTGTTTCTACACCGAATTGACTCAGAGGGATGGATCTGAGGTGAGGCAGGGCAATTTCTGGCAGAATTAGTATAACATTCCACCTGAGAAATGAATGGGTTCATTTGGTTCGTTAACTGTTGGAAATTAATTGCTATTGAGCTTATCCACATACTTAATAGCATTTCCCTCCAGAATGTTTCCTTCCTGTAGATGTTTCCAATGCATTTTTGTGATATATACTTAGGTTTAACAATAGAATAGACGTAGAAGCCCTAAACCTCCAAGAATAATTACTGTTTATAGCGCTGAAAAAGGTGCAGCAACATCAAATACAATTACTTACCCTGCCGGTGGGCATCGTTCACCAACCATATGCTGCGGGTTGTGCTTGCTCTCTAGTTGTGCCCTGGGCTGAGCCGAGCCGTGCTGTTGGGTGGATGAACAGGTAGCTGCCTCTACCCAGCCTCTTTGCAAATGGCTGTAGAAATGAGAAGGAAATTGGGTGTTTTGAGCAAAACTGTTTTTTGCTTTCATGTTTTCCATGTTCTTCTTGAAGAGAATCTTCAGCAATGAAGAAACTATTACTGTTAAATCTTGCTTGGAAATATACTCGAGAGGGACAGCTATTTGTAATTAGCATATTTGGAATATAAATAATTGTACGACGGCTGAAATATTGATATATCTTCTTGTTTTTTCCTTGTCTAAGAGAAAAACTAAAGACTGAATAAAGCCAGACTGATCTTGTTTAAAACGGCTGTTTCTACAGAAGTAACATCTTCTGTTACAGTTAATGAGTATTGTTGTCTTTTGTTCAAATTCTTTGTTACAGAGGCGTAGAGCAGAGGGCTTTAATAATTAAAGGGACACCTTCTCTGGAATGACTGTCTGATAATAGTCTATAGGATTTAAGAATAATATTTTAAAATAATTGGTTTTCAAGTGAATAATTGTGCATTACTAATTGGAGGGCAAACGGAAAATCTGTAACCTCCAGACAAATGGTGGTGTCTCTCTTTAAATAGCCAAGCAATTTTTCCTTCTAGTTTTCCACCCTCAAGACAAAAATAAAATAAAATAAATCTCATTCAGGTTGCACTTAAATATGACCAAACTGATAATTACATTATTATAGAGAAGGGCAGGGTAGCTGGAGGATATGTGCAAGGTGCATTAGTCCCACAGATAGAAGCTGATTTACTTATTGATAGTAGAGACACGTTTTAGTCACTTTATAGAATTAACAATTGATCAGCTTGTTAGGTTCTAGTTCTTCATAAGCACAGCATGTTTATTCATTATTGTCATTACATGGTGCAAGCAGCTGAGGTCATGATTAGCGAGGCAAAATCTAGAAACATTTAAACTTGCTTAAATACAACTTTTGCAACAGGCAATTTTTGAACAATGCACTGATTCTTGCTTTTCACAAATAAATGTAACTTATACCTGCCTGGGTAATTTGCATTTCATTTACATTTTTTTGGAACCATCAGATCTGTTTTCCAAATACCAGAGAATCAGGCTTGTAGAAGTGTAATACGATGGGCGACGTAAGATGGGCATTGCTTTTAAATTGCCTCGGTCACTGTAAATATACACCGATATATAGTACTGCAAATGATAAACTAAACACGCTGCTGGGGGAGAATGGCAAGATGTTATTCCAATAAATATATTCATGATTGTTTGTTACTAAGCGTAAGTTATTTTTTCTAAATCAGCATTGACTTAAGCTGGAGCAAACTCAATAGCAAAAATTCCCACAGAGGCTTCTCCTGCTACATATGACTAATATATTAAAGAAGATAAATAGTCATTTTTAAAATTTATTACACAGTAGGATTGAACACAAGAGGAAACCATTTTACAAATCTGAAAGTTAAGGTCACCCTGAGAAGAAAAGGACACTTAAGATGACTAGAAAAAGTCTGCTTTCTCAAGGAACCGAGATTCAAAGTTTACTCTTTTCACGGTGTCTTTTATAAAGCTTTAGGATCCCAAGTGTAAAACCAGGGGCTGTTTTGATGTGCAAATAGTTCGAAGCTGTACAGCGGACAGGCATTTAGACACTCGCATCTAACCAGTGCTATAGATTAGCTTCCAGTCTCTTCATTCATTCCTGACTATGAAGCTTTTTGATAGTGTTTTTTATAATATAACCTAGTATTAGGGACAAACCTTCCAAAACATATTATTGAACTCTTCTAATAGTTTTTAATAGTTTTCCCATTTTCTCATTCTATTTACAAATATATATTTTAAAATCTGTTATGTGTATTTCAGACACACTGAATGCCATTAAGTTTTGGTTCATAATTCAGACTTCTAGGAGTAGGAAAACTTGCTTAGTAGCATTTTCTTAGGGCTTCTTAATAAAGTTAATGAATTATTTTTCTGTTAGGCTGTCTTATCTCAGCTAATACTGCTTGCTTGTTTGAGCTGTAGCAAATCAGGCAACATCGATTTTCTTTAAGAGATGAATAATGAAAGATCTAAATTCTTAAATATGTAGATAAAGATAAGTGACTTAATTAAAAAATTATCAGTGGAAGGTAGTAAGATGAGTTAACTGTTTTAATTTGTTGCATATGTCAATATGCTGTAACATAACCTGGAATATTACATAAAATCCATTTCTGATATACTTTTTAGTATGGTTTCATAGTGTCTTCTGTGACTTATTCTTTTGCAAATTGCTCATGTATTGCGCATGTTAAATCCTTGGAACTATCTGTTCCAGCGCTAGCTTGCATAGGCCTTGCCTCTGCAGATATTTAATGTCCGATGCAATGCATCCTGATGAAAATTGTCCTACTCTGATCAATAGTAATATTTACAGGCTTTGCCTTCAGTGGTGGAAGGTAGGTTATGATTGTTTTTCCAGTGACTGGCAAATTCTTCTCTTTGATCACGTGCTATGGATACCAGAACCCGGCTCAAACTCTCGCGATTTTTTGACTAGCTTTACAAATTACTTGTGATGAAAAAGAGAAGTCTCAGGGCCTCCATCTTTCATCCAGTGTTGCTTCTGGTATCCTGTGCCTCTTGTCAGGGCAGAATCCTGTTGCTGCAATGGGGCAACTGGCTCCATAGTGCAGAATAAGGGCGTTTGTGAGGTTCTGAGTGCGTGCCAGACTGGCTGGGTGCTCTCATGGGCCTGGTAACTGTGGCCACTGCTCCCAGAGGAGTTGTTAGAAGGAGCTGCTCTCTTAAGACATGGTAGCTGAACTCATTTAAGGAACAGATAAATAGATAAATGATCTTCTCTATTGCAAACATTTTCCTTTCCCCCCTCACATAATATAGCGTGTACCCACAAAAAATTCCATGGGTGGATTCCTCAGTGGAATAATGATGTGCATAGCACTGTGCCTTGAATAAGACTCTCACAATTCTCATGCTTAAATTCTAAGTGACTCCCAAGTCATGCTGGTTTTCAAGCTTGAAGATCCTGTTTTTCAGAATATATTTTCTCAAATCTCAGTGCAGCTACAAATACATCATATGACAAGCATGGCTGAGCTTCTGCTTCGGGTCCTTGGGTCATTACCTTTCTGTTGCAATTGCATTGTCCAACAGTTGCTTTGAAATTTAGTTATTCCTATATTTTCTAGACAGCTCTGTTAGCTTCCTAGTGTAAGGCATTAGATGTTTCACAAAGATTTTCAGATTTTGCCTTCTCCTACAGTCTCCTCTGCTCTTTTTGAAGAAACGTATTTGGATAATGGTGGGGTGTGTTGTGGGTAGGCCATGCTTATGATGGGAAAGGATTGGACAGTGCCTTAAAATTAAGGTATTGGTGCATAGGACAAGAGCTGAGAAGTCTGTTAGGATGTCTTTGTCTAGGAGCATCCGTGGGATGACTTGACAATACAGTGGGTGATTTGGTCCTCAGCAGACAAATCTTTCTCTGAGGTTGTTACCCATCAGCTCCCTGCCAAACTGTAAAGAGTTGAGCATAGACTGGTGCTTCAGGCTTTGCTTTGCTTTATCTTGTTTTCTTCATTTTGTCTTGCTTCAGCTTTTGATTAAACATGAAACTCGTGTCAATGAAATGAGTAGCAAACACCTGCCACATGGATTTTGCTACGTTAGGAACTACAAATGGGAGCCCGTGTTTCTCATTCAGAAGAGAAAGACTGCCAGGATCAAAGATGTAAATAAGAGCCAAGGAAAATTAATTGCAAACCTGTCAAGTCTGGTCTGTCTTTATTTTTATTACAAGGTGCTCAGCAGATCTTTCTTGGAGATGTTTAAAAAAAAAAATCCTGCTACTTGTGCAAATTCAGCTGAAACTTACCCAGTCACGGCAGATGTACTCTTATTGGTCTTTCTGTACCAGGGGAGCAGTGCTGGGATTTTTCCTTTCATCCTGAACCATTTTTTTTTCTATGCTGTGCAACATATAGACACAGCGTATGATAGTGGTTCTGCAGCTGGGACATGGATGTCAGAAGGTGGGTGGTATCTGGTGGAGGAGACCTTCAAGGGGTCCTGGTGCTTAAGCCAGGCTTGAGCGCTGTATGCAGAGAGCTCAGCTAGCCCAGCACGCATCCAAGCATGGAGCAACAATGCTGATGCTGAACCCCAGTCTGGTGTCTCCTCAGTACAACACTCACACTTCTAGCCTGAATGCTGACACAGAGCATGGGGGCCTTGGCTCTCCATGCAATAGACAGCCTGCTCTTCATCTCCACGCTTCTGCATCTTTGCTGGAGGAGGATGCGCTGTCATCGGCTGATCTATTTGACCCTAAATCCTTCTGAACGGAAAACAGGAAGCTTCAGAAGCTATTACTTTCCAGTTAGAGTGACTATCACAGGGATATTCCATTATTAAATTTGAGATTTTTCATACTCTCAGAGATCAGATGTTGAGGCCCTCAGGTTCAAAAGGCAGTAGATTATTTATGTGATACTGCTCTTTGCAGGTAATAAGTTGGATGGTGGTACTGCAAGCAGAGAAATAATGAGGAAGTCCTGTACGCTTGAGTCAAATTAAAAAGGACAAAATCATGGCTTAAGAACCCAACTGTTTTTGGCTTGAGTCCAAAAAATAATTGAAAATGAGAAACCACACCCCCACTGGACACTTACTCTGTTTTATGAAGTAGTGTCTGTATAGGAAGCGAGTTATGCTGTATTTCTGCTATAAAGGTGCTACAAGCCACTTCATACTTGCAAACACCTCCTCAAAATTAAACAATTTGAATGAAGCTGAACAGAACTACCCAAGTATTTATCCTACTTGCTGAAAGCCATCAGGTTAATCGTGGTTGTGCTAATCGTGGCCAAGAAGCTTGTCATTTGCAAGAAAGGGGTTTCACCCAGAGAGCGGGAAAAGTAAATCTAGTAAGTGATTTTCTAGATCTTGTTATTTTTCCTCCATTAGGGATTCTGTTTTCCATCTAATTAGTAACCAGTATTAAAGTGAAAGACCTATGAAATTCCTACTATGGTCCCTGAGATGTAGTGCATTTTTAATAACAGCAGATTTTCATCTAAAACAGCCCTGTGACTATCCTTGCTTTCTTCCAGGTTGTGTGGTTGCCTTGCTTATTGCCAGGCTATGGAAATCCTTTGTGCAATAACCTGAAAAATTTGATTCATGTTGTAACCATTCCACGGGACTCTTTAAAAATGTATCTCATCGTGCAGGAAATTCAGATGGGAACGGTTAAAGTGAGAGAGTTTCACTTTTGTGTTTCAGTTCATCAATCTTTAAAGAGACACTAGTAGGTCAAATGGGTCTAACACTGATTGATTTACAAGAAGAATCCCTTTTTAAAGTGAATCACAATTCATCTCCAATAGGCAATTGAAAAAAATAAAATAAAATGCAGTCACTGTGGTCCTGATTGGGGAGTACTTAATTAGCTCAGTCCCTCACACACTTTAGTTGGTCATCCCTTAAAATCCATAAGCCAGTCTGATCTGTTTTTTTTTACAGTCCCTTACATTTTTGTTCAGGTAGCCCTTATGAGATCTGAGAATTATTTTTGACTCGCGTACCATCAAGAAGGGCATCTTTTCTTGGGTTTGAGGACAGGTTTCCGGCGAGTCTTCCTACCAAAGGCCGCTTGCTTCTTAACTGTAACTTAGGAAAATGTAGGACTTTGGCCACCATCCCAAAAGGTAAATGTCTGTTGAAAACTTGTCTTGGGATCTGGCGAAGTGCTCATGAACTTGTCTTCCTGTAAGCACAGCTGCATTTGAACTACAACCAGTGTGCTGCTGTAATGGTGTGTGCAGCAAAAGGGTTGAAGTAAAGGAGGCATGCTGAGGGTATATTGTCAGGGGATTATTGGTGGGGAAAGCTGCTGGGAAGTTGCTGTGACAAGGTGTATGAGTCAATCAGTGCTCACCACAGGCTGAGATAAAGCTTTGGACAAAGCTCGCTGAGGCAGGCTTTGTGAAAAATATACCTAGGGTTCTGGTTTTTCTTTCCCATCTCTCTGAAGTAAATGTGCCACCTAGGTGTTTTGTGTGTGTGTGTCTATGAGTCTTGAGATTTTATTCATGAAGTCTCAGCTCATGGATAAAAATAATTAGAGGAAATTTTTCTTTTCTGTTTTCTAATTATTTTAAGAGAGTTAATAGCTCTCCAGTGGTGATGAAAAATTGATTAAAAGCTGATTGTTGTCTACCCTGAAACTAAACAAACAATCAACAATTTATTACTTTCAACAGATCTTGCATTTTTAAGGCAATCATAATCATGGGAAAGTGAGGGGATCTCATACTTCTTTTCCAACCCTGAGCATTTCAAAGCATAAGCAAAATTACACCACTTACCCTCCTCCCAGCTCCTCCCATCAATCATGCACACAGTTATGTGATCATGAGGTGGCTTGTGCATGAGTGAAGGGACAATATGGAAACAAAAATCCATCCTAGGCAGATTGGGAACTGAAAGCCTTAAGGTTCAGCCTTCTCTGAGCTCTGTGAAAGTTGTCTTTCTTTTTTTAAGAAAGAAGAAAGTTTCTAGCTTTATCCCTGAAGAGGACATGCTGTTACTGATTCAAAGTCTGGCTGTGGTCTCACTCTGGTCAGGGTAGCCTCCTGTATGGAAACATGCTGTTCCCTTGGCTGTGACAGGTACCAGAAGGAGGACCCTGCTTCTGTCTTCTCTGACACTTCAGGTGCTCGAGAGGTAAAAACATGCTGACACCTTTCTCTTCCTGCCTCTGAAAAGCAGTACCAGCTTGCTGCAGCGGCTGCTACCCTGTCTCAGCAGTGAGTCTAAAACTCTTCTCCTTTTGAGGTGTGCTCCTTTTTCAGAGCTCTATCTGGCTTCCTTGTGCCTGTGAAAGGATGAAAACAGCAGCCAGCAGATGATTAACCTCCTTTAAATGGGGAGACCTTCTTTCGTTATTGATCAGTGCATGAACTCCAGTGGGGTTTCTCTCCCTTTCTGCCAGCCCTCACACGCTGCTGCCAAGCAGGTGAGCTTCCCGGAGGAGGCAGGAAGAGCTGCTACGTAAACAAGAAATAGGGCTGAGGAGGGACAGAGAAGGAGGACTGAAGGATTGGGCTGGAAGAGGAAGAGACAACAGCAATCATTTCTGGGGGGGAGGAAGCAGAATGTAGATAATGGGACTTCTGAAATGCGTCAGGGCATGCAGCACCTCGTACTGCTGGAAATGAAAATACCTGGGAGAGAGTGCATTACCTGCCGTATTCATATTGATACAGGGATTTTTTTCTGGTTACAAGGAGAAAGACAAGGGCATGTAGGGGAAAGGTAGAGTCACTCCATGTACATGTCAGTGATCTGCTGGGGAAACTAACCCAGTTAGGGCATGCTGCTTCCACATGTAAAGCGATTCATCTTTCTGAGGTCTTTCCACTTTCAAAATTTGCTTTTATTTCTGGCAAAGTAATATTGATTCTAGTGCCACAGGACCAGTGGCTCAGGGGATAATTAACAGATATCTGCTCATTCTTCTTTTTGACTTAGTAGTAGGCAATTGGCAGGATGCAGAAAACCTTATGAGACTCCTGGTACCTGAAGAGCACAATACAATCTTGAACTCAGCGAGAGTTAAACCCAGCTGTGCTGTGCCCATACAGTGATGGTGGTGCTCCAGTTAGCTCCAAACAAGCAGATACCTCTCCATGATACAAGGCTGAGCAGAGATCAGAACTCAGGACTTAAGATGGTGCAGTCGGTGTTGAAATAGCAGCTGTTACCCCCAGCTCCGACAGAGCTGTGTACAGTGGGGCTGCCCTCTGTAATGATCAGTACTTCCATCCAGCATGGTGCTGTCAAGCCAGAGTAAGGTAAATACAAACTTTGAGACTGGTTCTGAATATGCTTTTGTAGGACAAAGAATGAACAAGATTGGGTTCTTCTTTAAATTGCAATTGTTTTATTGATCTAGTTCCAAATCTTCATGCCATACAAATGCTTTGCTGGCATATTAGCGGTGTTTTGTCTCTATCACCGAATTACAGAAAATGAGGAATGATATTAATTAATTAATCAATTTACACTAACAGTTCCTGAATTGACAGGTCAGGTACATAGATCTGGAATTTTCCTATTCAGTAGAGGAAGTAATGATTTTTTAAAATAATTTGAGGAGCAGGGTTTGATAAGAAAACATTTTCTAATACCAAGTAAAAAGGTTGCCCGGGGTACTGAAGTCAAGTGACAATAGAAGACCAGGAAGTTGGGTTATAGCTCCTTGGTCTGTGATTTTCCTCTCCCATCCAAGTTTTGTTCTTCACTATTGCCATAAAAGATTCTGTATGCTGGCAGAATCTCCAACCAATCTCAAGCTGGCTGTGCTATCTTTGTACTAAAATAGGAATATTAAAAATGCTACCTTTCAATTTGCTGGTAGTTATCCTGTGCACTACCCTGTGACTGAGAGCGAAAACAGAAATAGCACAGTGCAAGATATTTTGCTATTGGCTTGTGTAGTTGATAACACAGGTGCTAAAAATGTGCGTTCAGTCCATAATTACACTTCTCGAAATTTAGTGCTGTATTTATGAAATGCTTTTCATTAGAATCTTTTAACAATTAGCTAATGAGTCCCAAGTGGAACAATTATCCCATATACCCAGACAGTTGGGATTCTTCATCAGCCAATGTGCATCCACTGCTCATAAAGCATGTTTGTGCTTTAAGAGCAAATCGAGCTGTTCTGTGCTTTTCTCTTGGAGGAGAGTTTCATGAACTGAAATGAAAGCAGAGATCAGATTACACTGGTGGCACAGAAATGGACAGACCCTGTCAGCGTCGTGGCCTGGCCATGGGACTCGGGGAAGCATGAGGAGATGTGCTGTAACTATTTACCATGAGTGAGGTGTTTTAGAGAACAGGAAGATAATATAATACTCTAATGCAGTAGAATTGCAAAGAACTAGGTTTAGTTGCATAAATCTTCTCAGACTCAGAGGTCTGCATGGAAAAATCAAAGAGATGTAGGTGTTTTTAGTTTCCTTCTGCCACTATTTTCCTCCAATAACTTCTGACAGATGTATGCTTGATGACTGTCTGCGGTCAGGGTTCTGAGGCATAAAGGGAACATAGTCCCTATACAGCCCCTGAGCATCATGTAATCCCACTGTATGCATGCAGAAGGGAGCTTTGGCAATCCCATAGGTGTTAAAGTGGTAATTTAAAACAATTCCAGTGAAGCCGACTCCGTGAGTTCTTTTTGCAGCTTGTCCCACTCATTTCCCACACTTAGGAAGTTTCCCCCCATGCACACACTAAACTATCTTTGCAACTGATAACAATTTTTTATGGTATTTGCAGTAGCTACAGAGAAACACTTCTTTAAATCACACTCTTCTATAAAGCAGACCTCTTTGAGGAGACAGTTGTTATGTCTCCAATAAACACTTTCTTCACCAAACGAGCACAGCTACTTCAAATTTTCTTCACTGATCATACTTTCTGAATCTTAATTGCCATGCAGTTTCCTTGGGGTTGCCTCTTGTTCTTAATCTGAATGGTGACTTACAGCTGATGATCATCTGCTTCTCGCGTGTGAGCCCTGGCCTGGCAGAGCAAGGCAGAAACCAGGCAGGTCTGGGACCCCGTGCCTTGTCCAGAGGCACAGAGAGATACAAGGCCCCTTTCTCTCTTCATCCCTTGTCCAAGTGATCTCTGCAAAAACACCAGCCAGCTCACTTGGGTCCACGGTGAGTGGGAAGAGAGGTGAGTGATTTGCTCTATAGCTGTGGATCTGTTATCTTTTACTTCTATGGGAGAAATGAATCAAATTCCTACATCAATCCAGGGCACGAGAAAGTGTCTTTACTGCCTGAGATAATCTTTGCAACCACTTTACTGCTTTGCTACCTGGTAGGCAAAGTTTATAGTAGGGGAAAATGCATATTTGCTTTGTCTGAAATGTTCTGCTGAGAGATTTATTTCAAAGACCTGTTTCTCCGCGTTTCTCGGTGTGCTGCCTGCTTTACAAGAGTACTGCTCTGCTCCTCGGAGGTCAGCCGGGAGTGGAGCGGGGCACTGCCTCCACTCTGCCTCCTCTCTGAACAGGGTTGAGGCAATTCCTGTGCTTTCTTGAACACAGCAACTGCAATTCTTCCCATCTCTTAAGTAGGCCATACACCAGGGGGTGGGAAAGATTTTGAGCTGTTTCACAGGCTGCAGTGTGGGCCTGAAAGAACCTGGATAATCACAATGAAAAATTCTCTCTGATAAATGTAGTTGAAAGGGTTGAAACTCTGGGCTGTAATGAGGAGATATCCTGTGTTTGCTGTCCAAGTTGGGAAGTCTGTTTGTGCAACCTTAAAAATGAAACCTTGATAAAAATACTTACTGCTTCACGTGTTTACTTTGGCAGCAGGGTTCTTTGTAGGCTGGTGATGAATAATAAATAATGCTATATGGAGAAGAGGGTATATTCTGTCTTTGCTTTACAGCTATAATAGCTGTACTTTAGTTTCTGAGTAGTCCTGTTGGTCTCGGCAGAATTTTTCCTGAAGGAAAGATTTTGGCTCAGTTTGAGATGAGAGAGCAGGTTCTAAAATGTTTTTCCCAAAAATTCAATTTCTAAATGAGATTCTGTCTCATTTATGTGATCTTCTCATACAGAGAGATCATACTTTTGGACTGCAAGTGAGTAGTTATTCGTGCCAGTATAACTTGTCTGCTAGTTCTGTTTGCCATGTAAATACAATTGAAAACTATGTTCTGGGGATCACAGGTGCTCGAGTTAATGTACTTGAAAACGTTACTGCTCCCCTGCCTGGAGGGGACCTGAACTAGGCCCTGTAGTTTGCACTGCATCAGATTCCAAGTAGATACCTGACTTGTTTTGCCTCAGCAGAGTTGGCAATGGCTTTGATTCCAAGCTCCTCCTTACACTCTGTGAACTTGAGAGCTTCTAGAAGTCCTCTAGTTCTCACCCTCAATCCCTTGCTTCAATTTGTTTTCTGATTCTGCATGCTATAGTTACTGCTTCTGTGTGCCCTGAGCTCTACCAGATTCAATTTGAAGGCTACAAACTCCCACTTAAAAATAAGTCTAAGAATCCCTTCCAGCAGAGGATCCACACAACTCAGCTTCTTACTCTCTACAATTAACTGGGAAAGCGTACAGTGACGGAGATGGAGAATTGGGGTGTCTTTGGAATATTTTTACAACCCTCCCATGGACGTGTTCTCTTAACATGTCCTTGATGGATGGAAGGTTTATCTCACCTCCAAAGGAGACAGAGAAGACACATACCCTAGAGAGAGCTCTGGGTGCTGATGAAGACAGGCACATCTCACCTAGACATACGGCACACAGGATGTCTGTGTGGATCGCCCCACTGCTGGGTAGCTCATGCTATGTGGATATAACAGCAGTTCAGTACTCCCTTCTTATGAAGCCATGCGTTCATTTCCTTTAGCTCTCACAGTGCTGTTTTATTTTCCTCCTTGCCTCTCAGTTCGTATTAAGTCAGGATTTGAAATATTCTTGTGGAAATTGCTGACTGGTGGTGGCAGACTGAGGGGCCACCAGCAGAGGCTGATGTCCTAAATGGAATGTGATGTCATAAAAAAGCACTTGAGAAGTTGCAGGTGAAGCCTGTTAGGAGCCTGCTGATGTCTGAGAGGTGCTGGGAACTGCCACTGTCTCCCAGTGAATTTTACATGTCTGGCTTTCTTAAAAGTGAGTACACACACCTGCAGTTTGGTGCCCCCTCGATTAGCTAACGCTCTTACTGCCTGAAGAACCTTACTTCAGTTTGCTTTATGCTAGGGAGCTTGATGTGATCAGGGCTCCCTCAGTGATACCCATGGGGAAGAAAATGCAGCAGAAAAGTTGTTGACTGGGAGTGAAGGGTACAGGAACTGCTACCAATAGAAGTTCTGCTTTCTTGCAGTGTGACAGTGGTCTCATGTTCCTATGTGCATAGCTTTGTGTCCTTAATTAATTAATGTGAGTCAGGATGGGCAGAACTGAGACCTTTAAGAACCAGGCTTGTCCCCGTGTAGTGCTTGGAAGAGGAGCTGGACTGTACATTAGGTACAGTCTGGAAAGTTTGTTACCTCTGTTTGTGGCAATACTAAAGACCATCTCTGGTTACTTTTCCTTCTGATGTTCACTTCAAAAAACTTGATACTGAGAAATCGGCAGCAATGCAGAGAAGAGATGCGTGAGGGTTTTAATAGTGCAAAACTTTCAAGGAGAGGCTTCTTCCATCTAACTTATGTGAAGTTTGCTTAGTGGGGGCTTGACCGCAGGCTGCAAGTGCCGTGTGTGGACAGCGGTACCTGATAGCAGAGGAGAAGGAAAAAAGGCCTAACGAGATCAGTTGCCTGGAAGCTGAAGCTGGACAAATTCAGATTAGAAATAAGGTGCAGTGTTTAGAGTGAGGTTAATTAACTGTTGGAATAACTGTGCTGTGGTGAATTTACTGCCACTTGAAATCTTCAGTTCAAGCCAAACTCACTGCTGGCTGTGACCTGAAGAATTATTTTCCTGTGGAAAAATTTCTGGGGGTTCACAGAGGACCTGGTGGAGAGGGGAGCAGCTTGTGGGGCAGCCTCTGGCCCCCCATCTCCTCACACAGTGGCCAGCAGCGTGGCTGCAGAGGGGAGGGTGACCGGAGGAATGTGGTGACAGCGGCGTGTTAGCATGTATGATTAATGACGAAACTTAATTTGCATGGACAGCTCATTCTCGCACAAAGGAGCGCTTGCAGATGAGAGGCTTTGCAGCGGCCTCGCAGGGATCTCTTGGAGGGCTCGGCCGGGGACAACGAGCTGGCTGCGACAGAGCACTAGGTGCAGGGCGTCCGGATGGGCTTTAATGAGATTTCTGAGTCGTGACAGAACGGGACGTGCCCCACGGCTCCCCGCTGGATCCTGTGGCAGGCCGCGGCTGGCTGAGCCGCCGAGGGGCCGCCAGAGGGCAGCAGCACCTCACGGCAGAGCCGCTGCCCGCCCGCGCCACCCCTCAGGGCCCCTCAGCGCCGGGGGCGGGGGTTGCCCGCCATGTCCCTACTGCCCTGCCGTGGCCGTGCGCCGCCATGGGGCGCCGCCATCCTCTGAGGGGCGCCGGCTGCCCCCGGGCCCGGGGGGGGGGGGTTCTGTGTTTGTGGGGGGGTAAATGAGCGGTCAGTGCCCACCCCGTCTGTGGTCATTAGCCTCACAACCGGCTCTCTGTGTGAGGGAGCTGATGGTGACAGGTGGAAACTGACAAGGAGGTGTTTGCTGTTGCTCCTGGCTGATTTCATCTTTATTTCCCCTCCAACTCAAGCAACAGTGCTTTTAAATTAAACAAACGGACTATTTGTGCTCTAAGAAACTGAAGGACACCGGAGTTTAACAGGGCTGGCAGTGGGGTTGAGCTGTGCAGCCGGTGCTTTGCCCTGTGAAATGTGTGGCGCGTACGCCTGCTTCCTTCTTAGCCGTGATTTTACAGAAAAAGTCTTTTAAGGGATGTGCTATCTTTGGTTTAAACGAGGAATTACTGAGGATGGAGAAATTAAAGCCTTTTAAATATTTAATGGATGGAGATCCTCTAAATTATTTAATAGCTTATTATAAGAGATGGCTTAAAATGTTTTGGTAATTTATCCTTTACAGAAAGTAGCTGTAAGAAGTATTTTACAACGTGTAAATATTGGTAGGAAATAGTACCTACTTTAAAATGCTATCTTATTCCATCTGCCAAAGGAATTATATAGCGCCTGTGCAGTTTCCAAATAACTTAAGACTTTTATTGTAGCTGCTCCCGAAACGCTTCTCTGGCACAGGACAAAGCTATTTATACCCCTTTTACTGGAGTGTGGGGGCACAGAGACAGGCTGCAGTCCCTTAGTCCCAGAACATATACGGCCATTGCAATTTCCTTTGGTTACCAGATCCCAGAGACTCAGTTTGGGTGTGCAGATGCCCTAAATGCTGACCCGGGAGAGCTGAAGCAGGGACTGGAGTGACTGATGTGCAAAGCAGGAGCTGTTCATGGCCAGCCCACATGTAGATGCTGTGAGCATGGGGCCCTTCTCCTTGCACCCTTCCTCCTTCCCTACGATTTTAGAGCTTGGGTAGAGATGGTGGTGGGGCTCCTCACAGGCCCTGCTGCCCCAGCAGAGCTCTTGGTGCAGCAGGTCAGGAGTGATTCGCTTGTTTGTGCACTCTGCAAATAAGCAGCTCTTCTTTCCAAAGCAGCGCTACGCCCTGAAATGATGTGGGGGCCGGCATTAAAACTACCGGTCTCAAAACACACACAAACGATGGTTTTGTCATGAGAAGCCTGGAATTCCTCTCACTGTTATTAACCAGGCGAGGCTCTCATGTCTGCTCCGTTCTCCATGTTTTATTGAAATGAAACAGCTGTATCTCGGACTCAAAATTGCACTGTAACAGTTTGCCTTACAGTTCCCTCAAACAACCCCATTCTCTTAAGAAATATTGCTGCCTGCAAGGCATCAGAAGGCCTCAAGGTATGCTGGTGGCAATATTATCTGCCTTTTATGCTGTATCCATTTAGTTAGAATGAGTTAGAATCATCAAGGCTTCTTTGTCTTTAACCAGTGTTTAACATGAGTTTACAGAATAGGTTACACTAAAGTTAGTGTTTACCTGTAGGTGCATCCAAAGTTTTTTTGTCCTCTCTAATAAAAGTTATGGAACAAAGAAGAAACCCCCAAACCCAATTTACTTTATCAAAATATTGATTTCTACAAGAGCACTGTAAGAATATATATATCTATCTGTCCTATTATGAAAGAGATAAAAATGTACTGCACAACCACTTCAGTCATTCAGTACTGTATTGAAAAGCTTGTTTGCTTTTTTTTTTTTTCTCTATAAATCTTTTCAGGAACAGTGATTTTTTGTTAATATCACAGGTAAAAGAGCTAATAATAAGATACTTAATATTGGATGGTAGTTCTTTGTCTTAAGACATCTCTTTACTCGCATTTTGTTTTGATTATAAGTGCTGTGTTACAATTTTGGCTCATTCTGAAACTCTATATTGGAAGATGAAGACAGACTAAAATGTGATTAATTATAGATTGCTGGCCTGGTACTTTAATTCCCTCAGTTACTCTGGTTTCTCATGGTGTCCTGAACAGAAGGGAACTGTGTGTGTGAAGCCAGGGGCTTTTCTGTCCTAAACTCCTGAACGGTGTCTGCTTACCTGCCTTTATGACCCCAGAGATGCTTTGCCCTCCAATGTGACAGTGTAACTTTCTTAAAAGCAAATTTCTAATTGATCAAAGGAAGAGTGAAATGAAAGGAGTGGCAGGACAAGATGAGAAAAGGTTATTGTGATCCCTCCGTCAGTGAAGACCACATTATTATTACTCTCACAAATTGCACTGTCGTGTTTTCAATAGCAGAAGGTCAAGTTGAGCCCAGGGATAGAATTGAGAGAACAAATATAAACAACAAAAGCAAAGAGACTCGAATGCCTATGAAATAGAGTGTTTGAGCTCATTATTCTGTGGAACGTGCGTCAGTACTGCTGCAAAACTGTCTCCATGTAGTGACTTGGAAATGTAGCTTCTGGGTACAGGTGGGCTTGGCATGAGATGTGGTGCCGGGAGCCAAAAGCATCAGAGGGAGCCATAATACATTGAGGATAGAGACACAGTCCTACAGATGCAGCCCTACAGACCCTCTGCTCTGGGGTAGCTGGATTCCTTGGCCAGATCTTTACGAAGACAGCGAAGGATTTCACCCTGTCTTTAATAACCTCTGGTTCGATTTGTTGGAGGTTTCAAGTAATCGTGGAAATCTGTTTGCACTGTGGTGGTGTCTTTACTAGATCTAACAGTTTCCACAGCATTTGTGTGGAGGCATGTGGCTGTAAGGACGCAGTAAGCAGTGTGCATTGTGTTTGTAATTTCCAGTGGAGTAAACTCTGCTTTTAGTTAATATAGTGATATTTCAGAGCTGTCTTACCACTGTTTCTCTGTGTTCTTGGAAACAAGTGAAAAGAGCAGTGTGATTGCTGCATTTTGCCTTGGATTGTACTGTAGATGGCAGTGTGAAACAATGATTTTGATAACGAAGATCTATTTCACAGCATCATTCTAGGCATTAATTGCAGTGTAATATGGCTTTCTTTGTAGGTCCCCAAAGTGAAGGAAAAAATTCTGAAATGCAGAAAGGCTTATTTGCAGCCGCAAATGGGAATCTGGAATAACTATGAAAAACACACTGAAATAATTGTGTTTGACTGGAACAAAATTCTTGCAAAGTCCCCAAGGTAAGAACAGTTTTTATCTTTCAAATGACACTGAAGATTTGCTGTTCTGGTTAGCAACAACATCCACTTTAATCCAACAGAGAATGAAGGCTTGACATTTCTGAGAGTGGCAGCCCACTGAAGCTGAAGGGTCCAGCACCCCTTGCTGCATCTGTCTGCCAAACTTCATTTTCCTTCTGTCTTTTTAAAGGTCCCCCTGTATTTCTTTATACTAGTAGGCTGAAGACTTGTCCTGTCTACCTACAATACAGACTGAAGTCAGCAAGTGTTATATCATTTTAATGACACTGCTCGGTTTTAGCAGCCTTTCAGCTTGGATAGATCTGTGTTTTCTAGTGATGTATTTATTCCTGGGCTTGAATATACTTAACAGAGGGCTAGGGTTACCTTGTTAACCTGATTAAACATGGTTTCCTATTCCCTATCTGACATTAGGGTTATGGCTTCCAAAGAGTCAGATTTTCATAATCTGGAAGAATTTTTGAGATGATGTCAGCATACACTTCCAATGAGACCAGGCTTGCTCCAGTACTGGGAATGGTGGGAACACCTGGGCTCACTTATATGGTGAAATAGGAGTTGTTGAGCTGCTAGTGTATGATTTGGGTCCAAATACCTGTCCCTTTCATCAACTCACACCAGAAATGGTATGCTGAGAATTTCTGATCTATGGCATTTAATTCTAAGGATTAAATCCTGCTTTCACGTCTCAGGACACCCAAAGGAAGGTCGCTCTTTGTTATGTTACTACACAGTGACACCAGAGCTGGGCTGTCCACTGATGCCTGGATTAGATTCCTGTATTTGTGTTTAGAGCAACTGAGGGATAGTATTACAAAATGAGCAAATCATAACTTCCTATTTAGTGGTAACTGGTGCATGAGGTGCAAGGTGTCACTGTTCTCATGAAGGAAGAAAGAAGATGAAGGTTAAATTCAGCTGTCTCCTCAAGAAAATTGTTACTTTGGGAGGATTTGGGTGACTAAATTCTGAAATTCAGAGCCTATTGGGCTGTTTACTTAGACTAAGATAAACAGCAGTAACAACATTTGTGCTGGTTTCACAGTGACTCAGTCCCGTTAAGTGCACCACTATGTGGTTCACGGCGTGCAGAGATGAATTAGGCCCATGTTTATTAGCTGAAGAATAGGTGCTCTGAATTAGCCTGGGAGTGCTCTGTAAGAGGGTACTTCATGCTTGGAGAAGACTCCTGTACACTGTATTTTAAAGAATCTCAGTTTGTTACTTCCTATACTTGTGTTTAGGGTGGCAATATACTGAGCTCGGAACAGCATCTACTTAATAGAAGGAAAAGTTCATTTTTCCCATGTTAGTGCTTAAAATGTAGCTTCTTTAAATTATTATTATTTTTTTTTTTCTTAAACCTATCGGCATGGTGGTTTTTTTTTTCACATTTGCAGATCTTTAAAAAAGAAAGTTTATGGGTTAGAGTAAAGCCTACAAGGACAGCTGAAGATGCTGGGTTTTTCATTCAGGTTTTGTTTCACAAGTGCAGAATAGTGTTTGTTGCTAAAATATATTTACAATGGGTTTTTGACCTCTAACTTTTGCTATTAACAAGTGATTCTTTTGGATTTTATCAATGTTCCCACAAATACGTGCTGAGAACAATACTGTTTGATGTGCAAAAGGGAAAAGCAAGCATTTGTAGATGAGAAAATGTGAGGCCTGTTTTGGTTTTACTTGCAGATGGTGGTCAAATTTAAAATGGGACTGAAACGCTTCACCTGCCTTTGACAGTAGAGCTAAGGCATGAGATTTGTTTGTTTTTTATTTTTTTTTAACTGTCAGGCTGTTCAGCACTTGAATGGTCTGACTAGCTGAACAGTTTCAGCTATCATAAAGATATACCGATAAATTATTTAGGAAATACATGGAAGAATCAGAGCTGGAATGTGAAGGGAAAAGTTCTCAAATGACTGTTTGGTGCAAATAAGCATGCTTGTGATAGGCTTGTCCAAATCCCAGTGTGCCGATTAACTACGGACTAACATCACCGCTTTCATAGCGGTATTTAGTTCAATTTATGCAAATCTATAATTTGCCTTTAATTAATTTGATGTATGCCTGCTTACAGCATTTGCTGAAAGTGTGGAACGTTACTTCTAAGGGTTCAAGTGCATAATGCCCATTTATGTATTGCACGAGTAATAAATCATCGTAACTGAGTTTAAGAAAATGATCAGATTACCTTTCGATGTGATGAATAGCATAACATAAGCTATTGAGGGATTTAATTGTAAGTATTTGCAGCAAAATTACTGAGGATTTGTGGTCTTAGTTCTTACACATAAATGAGGCTAACAATATCTGCCTTCTGTAGAACAACTGTTTTCTGAAATACAGTTGCTAATGCTCCGGCAGAGTAGTGAATCCTTGCGTGTTTGACTGAGCTGATGGCTTCGTGACTGTTTAACCCTTAGCAAACTTATTGATCTCCAGGAAAGCTAGCAGATGCTGGTATCTTTAGCAAATGTGTAATGAGAAGTATTAAGTAAAAAAGACACTTCTCTGTGGTGTTTCTATGATTTTGAGGCAGGTGCAGTTTAAAAATAGCAGCGCACCTTATAAATATGTATCTTTAAATTGAGTGTGGATGGGTCTTAATCTTAAAAAAACACCTCAAGATTTGTAAAAAATATACTGCACTCGTATGGTGTTATAAATGTGTGTGGGTAATATGATGTGTGATAGCCATTGCATTGCTTCTAACTATGAAACATGCTTCAAAAAGAATTGATCCCAACCGAACTGTGAATGTGATTTTTTTGGTGTTGCCTTGTAATAAGATGTATTAGTTATTCTTCAGCATCTTTGCAGCCTTTCCTTCCCAGTGTTGTTTTTGTGTTATTCCCTACTCATATTGTTCTTTCACTCATCTGCTTCCTTTTCTGCCTCCAGGATGAGATTCTGTGCCAAATCAATGCTTCTATCTGACTGGCTTTTTCTGGTCTATGTGTTAATGGTCTGCTGTAAATTGTTGTCCGCCTCTAGCCACCATCCCCGGGGACATACAGGTAGGAGCTTTTTGAACTCATTACGTGCTACTGAGACCAATTAATACCACTTGCAGAGTGTTAGGGCCCTCTCTTTAGCAATGGATAATTGATGAGGCTGTTGACAGCATGCTATAATCAGTGCAATGGGTTAAAAATACAGCAACACCCAAATGAGTTACTGTAAAATTTCATGGGGTTTTCTACTAGTTTTATGTAGTGAAATGACTCCACAAAGTCTGTCCAGTGAGCTTAATGACGGCTAGGAGTTTTGGATTTTTTGTGCCCTTTTGCTTTATCCCTTTTCTGTACTGCTCTGAAATGTATCTTTATCTTCCCCTTCTTAATCCAGTAGTTATCAGGAGACTTTACAATGGTATCATTGGCTTTGGTGAGCAATAGATCAAAGCCTTAAAACTACATGAGCCAGTTCTTTCACTAAGTTACACAAATACTGAACTGTGGTTTAGTTCAGCTTGTGGTATGCTACTTTTTTCCTGCATAGTGTGGTAAACAGAAAGATAATTCCATTTAAGAGAATGCACTATTCTAGTGAGACAATCTACCAGCCACGATACAGTATCTTATATATGATAGAATGACAGAAATAGCTCACAACAAGCTGGGTTGTTTTTATAAATTGATACCAGACTGGAACTTGCTAGCAATGAGTCTGTGCTAGGACCATGCAGAGACCCCAGCTTGAATGCGGAAAGAAATATAGATGTATTAGTGCTAATAACCTGTATCACCTTTGATCCCAGAAGCAGGAGAAGTAAAGCTAACAAAATACCACCTGTGGGCTCGGCTTTTGGGAGAGGTTAAAAACCTGGCAGTGCTTTAGCGATGAGAAGACTGGACTCTCAGTACTGTAGTTAGTGTCATGCTGGTTTGGGGATTTCTGCAAGTGCTCCTATTTGTGCTGTAGTCTCATTCTTAGATGAGGTGAGTTGCCATTAATCCATATATAATGTTCTTAGCTCTGAGCCAGATTCTCATGGGTCCGTGTCTAATGTTAGCATCCGCTTCAGCTCAGTGCTAGGAAGTGGGGATGCATTTGTTAGAGGGTTCATCCTCCAGATGAGACAACTTATTGATCTCTTTCCTGGCTGCTTCTGGTGGATGTCTAGGTAGGAGCTGAAGGATCCTCATGAGTTTGCCAAAATCTTTTCAGTCCTGGCATGCACAGCTGAATGTGACCTGCATACAGCTGCTGTGTCTATATCTACATGCTCACAGCACATCAGCAATGTGTGTATCTAAGAGCCTCACAGAATACCTCCATGCTCTGGGTTCCCTGGTGCTGTGGAGCTTTCTTACCATGCTCTGACATGTCATCTCTCACTGCCCATCCAGGCTGAGCCTGTTACTTCATTCAAGATTTATTGAAAATTAACCTCTTTATCAGGAAAGAAAATCTCTTGGATTTTCTCTGATGCATGGATAAGTAGGGTTTATCAGCAGTTCAAGCATGCGTTTTTTTTTTTTTTTTTTTTTTTACACCTTTAGGTTTTGAGCTGTTTAAAGAGGATCCCAGCCCATTGCTTTCTGTTGGGTGTCTATCACCTTTCAGTGGCAGAGGATTGGGCCAAATACAAGTCAGCAGTAAGTGTGCTAGAGTTACTGACAAAATGCCAAAATAATTGGGCACTATTTCTTTCAGTCCCTGATAGATGTGTTTTCCATGCAGTGAAGTGTGTTTGCCATAAAATGCAGTCACAAGGAGAATAACTGAGAAGTTTCAGCAAAAGACTGTAAAGTAATTGAATACAGGGTCAGGGAATGATCCACGTTACCTTTTTGCAGGTAGCTGTTATGGAAACTGGCTGAATTGCTTCACTGAGGAAGGGGGTCTACACACAACAAGTTAATTAGGCCCTCTTGACCTTTCCTATAAACAACTGTTGCTTAGCAGTGCATTTCAGAGCTGATTAAGCAATTAAAGTTCCTCTCCAGACTGCAGCAGAACCTGGAGAATAGACTTCTGCAGCATTTGTCATGCAGGGAAGAGTCTTGTAAGAAGGAATGTTATTTTTGTCTTTTTAAGATGCACTTTGCATGTGTACCAAAGGGAAATACCTGTAATAAGGGAGCAGTGATCTCCTTTTGAGGGCTCATATGATGAATACTCATTATGTGTCATGTAAATTATGGCAGTCTTTTAACATAACATTTCAGAATGCTTGACTGCATACTTTTAACTGAGACTAAGAATTCTTTTCCCTGTATCAAAGAGGTATTGTAAAACACAATCAAGCTGCTCAACTGTTAAGCACATTTGCTTACAGTGCTTTTTCTGGTAGGCTAGAAAAAGGTTTTGCTCTTCATTAAATAGTGAGGTCAGATTGGAGCTTTTCTTCAAAAAGATTGCATTGAAGCTGGAACCTTCATGCACCTTTTTAGACTCATGGCGTCATATTCTTCCCCAGACATGAGTTTCATGTGTATGCTGAAGTCACCCCATCCCACTTTATGATTCCATGTGCTGGATGCAAATCACCCCAATTTTTGATTATCCAGCTCCCCATATCTGGTGCATGGCATCACTGAGCATTTGGAGGGCCCTACTGAAAGGGCCTGCATTTCCTCCCTCATTTTTGAGGAATTTCTGATGTACAATCGGATCTGTGATGTGATCTGATACGTGAACAAGGCAATGTCTTGCTCCTTCCTGATTTGCATCAGGAAAGCAAATGTTTTTTCTTTTAGTGTAGCCCATTTCATGGAAAGAAAACAATTAGCCTCATCTGCTTAAAATAAATTAACGTGTTCTTGAAGGGCAAATGAGATTAAAAACAAACTCTGGTCAATAGACAGCTTTCACATTTTTCAAAGTAAAATGTGTTGGAGCATGTTAGATGGTAGAGAGATGAATTCAGGATTTGGGTTTGGCAAAGACTCTGTCCTGTATCCCTTAGGTCAAGCAACCATAACCTAGCAGGTACGTATTGAGGTGGGAAATACCTGCTGTTTATGAGACACGAGGTGCCTACCTCGCGATACTTTAGGAGCAGCTGTTTTTTAAGAATGTGTTGTATGACCCTGAAAATCTGTGTTTCAATCTGTGTTTGACATAACTAGTTTATTTTGAAAGCATGCTTAGTCATTACATCTAAGAAAGTTTATTAACCAAGGGCAGACAATAGAATTGAAGCTGAAAAGTGGGGATTGACTTTTTTTTTCTTTTCAAAATACTGTGGTTTTTAAGGAGCCTAATCCAGGAAAAGACACTTATCGACTTTGGTTGTGTTAGATGGCACCTGAAAGAATGACATTCTACAGCCGTTTCTTATATATTCAGACGGGGATACAGGTTAGATCTTTAAGGACCCAGAAGCCATCCTGTTGCTGAAAAGTGAGAAACAATGGTATTGAGCAATCCCTTTGACAAAAAAGGTCTCACCACTGTAACAAAGCATAGGACAGGCCTAACCCATTCTTTTGCTCTGCAGTATATTCACTGTCATCTAATAACTCTTAGTGGAGAAAGAGACCGTTCAATCTAGCAAGACAGTCCTGCCGTTGCTTTGAAGAAGTTTGGAATCTTGAGCCCAGCTTGGAGGTCTCAGCCTATTTTTTATTTAAACAGTGTAATTGCTATGACTAGCAGAGTTAACTAGGTGAAAGGAAGGGGAGAAATGTTCCTTCTCTTTACTGTTAGATCACTGAGGATGCTAGTTATGCAGATTATTTCAGCAGGCTCCCTGTACAACTATGTAGAGAAGACAATTCAGAATGTTCATCTGAATTGGTTGCTCTGAAGTACCCTTCTGAAGAGTTTGTCTTTTGCATTGACAACAGCAGAGAGAAGCATAAGCACCAATCTTACTACAGCTATTTAAAATCAAGCAGTATTTCAGGCTCCCAGAGTTCCTAACTGATACCAATAACTATCAACTCCATGCTGTGCTGAATGAAGCAATGTACGTTTAGTACCAGGAAAGATTTGTTTCCACCTTGCTGTTGTAAGTCAGGATCCACAAATGATGAAGCATTGAACAGAAACTTCTTCAGGTCGCCTCACCTGGGGGCTGGACTTGTAGATCATTAATTGGTGCAGCCAGCTGAGCAATTTCTGTCATGAATTACCAGTGCAGCTTGTTTTTTCTTAAAGCTGCTGCATTTTATTTTTATGTGATGGTGCTCACCTGAAATACTTCCAGCATCCTTCTGCTTGCTGAACGGTCCAGATTTTGGAGAGGCCATTATTAATATGCCTGGAATTCATATATTTAAAATACACCTGTAGGGCCTAATTTGTCTCTGAATTTTTCTTACTTGGTTCACATTTTCTTTTTTTTTATTTTTTGTGCGTGTGTGATTTCAAGTGAGGACTTCTGCCCTAACGGTCTGCTTGCTTCTCCCAGCTGCAGGATGGTGCAGAGCATAGGGATAAATCACTGAATGCACTGGGACACAGCTTGGTTGTCTTGCCAACTGGAAGAATGAGTAGTAACTTCTTTTCTTAGAGTTTATTCCTTGCTGCTCTGCAGATGGTTTAATTTACAGGGTTATCAGAGGTTTAATGGGAGAAGTCTTATTAAAAATGCTAGTGACAAGTCAAATGTGCATGACCGTGGAGATTGGGAAGTGGGATCATAAGGGAATTACCAGCATCCTGAGCTGTTGAAAAGTCTACCTCTTTGCTTAGTGAAAAGCAGCAGAAAATCTAATTTGCTGCCTGGCATCTTGGATGCGATCTCCAGCAACCAGGATGCTGTCTTGGCTGGTTTTCAGAGGACCAGCGATTTCCATCGTGTGAAAGATGGGCTTCTGTTGTAGACTGTGCTGTGCAGGGCCTGAGCTAATTTTCTGGGTTTCTATGAGCATTCTCCTTTGTACTCTTCTAACTGATGCTTGAACAGGGTGAGACAGATGCATGGAAAATCTCAGCTCACGTAGGAGCAATCTGGGTGAATAATGCAGCAGTGCCCCTTGATGCAAAAGACAAAGGCTCTCCTTGCTTGCTGCTGCTCCTGTTCTGCCCTTGCGAGTGCTTAGGGCAGGCAGAGCCTGTTTAGAGTGTGTCCGCCTCTGATTTCCCACCTGTCTTTCATTGCTCTCTGAAGAGGTGCTGGTCTAGCCTACCAGTGGGAAAATCCAAGTCACTGGTTTGTCACAGAAGCAGAGCTCCTGTCATTGGGCAGTGACAGGTATTGCATGGACATGGGTCTGGTGCAAAGGTCTGCCACTGCTGAACTGCAAACCGGGCCAGCTGAAGGCAGTACAGGGGGTTGTGTTAAGTCAGGTGTTGAACAAGTCCTTTCTGTGTCCCAAACAACAAAGAAATCAGCACCTTGGAGGAGTGGAAAAACCCTCCTCAAAACTAACACACTGGGAGAGTATGTGCTGCATTGCCCTCTGTCAGGCAGCAAGAGTCAATAGCACCCAAGGTTAGGCAAAACCTTGATCAGTTCCCTGCTTTACCAGGAGCACACCCCGTGCTGATACCAGGTGAAGAAGAAATGAACAGCACAGTTCTTCTGAAGGACAAACGAAGGATTCAGCGATGCTGTTGGACTAGACATGGGGGCTGAGTGGCAGGTGTGCGTAAATGATACTGGGATCATCCCTGCACAAAACAGCAATTCACGTACCGAGGCATTGTTTTGGTCTGCAGGGCCCTCTGAGTCTTTCTTTTTTTCTCTAATGCGAAATGTTCCTGTCACCTGGAATTCAGACCTGCTAATACCTCTTGATAGTGCTTTTGGTTTCAGGTGGTCTGGCAGCAGACAAGATTGTTGTTCCACATCAGTTGCAGCTGCTCTCACATCTTTAAGTACTTGGTGGGCAGAATCCTGCCCATAGTAGAGTCAGAGGAAAAATGTCTCCCTTATGCTGGTGCGGGGACTTCATCTGCTTAAGAGAGGCTTTGTCTGAAAGATGCAGCTTTGTGTCAGAAATATTGTTGCTTTCAAGGAAGAAGGGGAAAAACAGGCTTCTGGTTCTCCTCTGATTTTTGGGCTTTTCATTATAGTGATCTTGGGGTGCTGAGGCCTCAGCTCCCCGCTCCACCAGAGGGCCCTGCAAGGCTGCGAAAGCGGCTTCAGCACACAGCTGCTGATGGGCACCGCTCTTGCTGATTTAAGACTCCTGATTTAAGTCATAACTGCACATTTTACTAATTAGAATTATGAGTCCTTTGTATTTCAATGGGTCAGATGTGGTTAATGCACAATAAGCTTTAGTCCTTTCTTCTGTTTAACTCCTTTTATGTCTTAATGTTTTATTCAGTGTGTTATTTATGCTTTTTATTATCCAGCTTCTAAATATAGGCTAGCTACAATATACAGCCCTGGCTGTAATCTCTTGAAGTAATAAGGTGGGAAAAGCAATTCAGCTGAGCAATAGGATCCCTTTAAGACAGAATGGAGCAGAATTTGCTGCATGAAGTTTGCTGGGATATTTATTTTTTGAGAAGAAAAAAGAGGAAAGGCACATTATTTTCTTTTTAATCTTTTTTTAGGGTGTGTGGGACTTTAAATAACAGTGGGAACTTGTTATATGTAAGAGATTTTTTTTTTTTACAAAGACTGTGGATACATAAATGCTACCAGTAACAAGAAATTCAGTGTTAATTTAGTCTTTTATGGGGTAAAACATAGCTTCTGTTACAGTTTTGCATGAATGTGCACTTTAGCTGAGAGGAATATGATTGTATATGAAAAGATTTGTATATTCCAGGGAGTTAGGGGAAAGAATTACAGATGAACTGAAGAATGTGTAGGTTTTGTTTAGCATATTTCATCATGTTCAAAAGGGGTGTGCATGCATGTGGGGGAGTTATATAACAAAAAGAAATGAGATTTTTGAAAGGTGCAGTCTCATTTAGCGCAAAAATGGTCAAGTCTCTTGTATCAACGTGTGTAGCGGGGGGCTGAAACCAAGCTCTTTCCAGCAATATCAAGGTGACCCTATTCTAAAGCCATTGGAGAAAGCTTGTGAAGATACTGTCTTTTTATTACAGCTGGTAGTGCAATAAACGGTGATTTTTTTTATGTTCCATTGACCAAAGTTCCAACCAAGAAAGCTTTCTTTGTTCTTTTTTTTTTTTTTTTTTTTAATCTACTTTCTCCTGATTTAGAACTTGTATTACAAAACAGTACCCGTATTGCAAATAGGTATGCTTGACCTAATGTGGGGAGATAGACGTGGTAGGATAGGTGGAAATCCACAAATAGGATGGAAAGCATCTTGCCCTCAGTATTTACTTGAGTGAAGTGATGCAGTGAAAAGTGGAACATGTTCTACTCGGGAGCTGTGCACTGAGTTTACATGGAGGTCAGCATGCTGAGTCCTTGGGAGGATGGATGCTTGAGTGATGAAGGCAGTAAATTGAAATGTAAAGGACTTGCATTGAATTTCTGGCTCTGAAATGATTGAAAGACTTGCCTAAGATGAAGTCCTGAACCCACTGAAGGGGCAGTTTGTGATTCTTCTGTGGTTTAGTTTCCAGCCTGCTCCGGACATGTGATATGGTTTTTGGTCCCAGCAGAAAAGTTAGACTTTATAGTTATGATTTTATTAGCACTTGAGCCAGTCATTCTTGAAGAATTCATCATTTAGTGTTTTGCAAATCACTGCCATTTTGAGGGATGGAAATTGCTTTAGGGTCTGTTCTGCTATTGATCGACATGTCTGTGCTTACTGCATGGGTTGCATTGCCACAGCCTTACAATCACATTAATTGTAATAGCAGCTCAGAGCCTGCCCCAAACTTAAATTCCAATTTTAATGTAATTGTAAGGCTTCGTGCTACTGGAGAGTTTCATCCCAAAAGAGTGACTGCTAAGGCTTGAAAAAATTCAAGCACTTAAGAGCAGGAAATCAGTTGTTGTGCTTGGCTCTACCATGTTTGTCCCCACCTGTGCCTACTCCACAAGGACACATGAAGAGCTCAGCTCCGTTCTCATGCCAGGCAGTTCCCCTTGCCAGAGAGCTGCCTGGGTGTTAATTTGGGAGTTTATGGTGTGAATGTGGCTGCTGTCAAGGACATGGTTGGGCAAGCATCTTGTCTTGGAGAACAAAAATGTTTAATAGTGGAAGAACCTGCAGATGGTTTTCTTTTAAACTAACATTTAAGTATATTGTTGGAGGAGCACCTTCAAATTGCTGCCAGTATCCCTTTTGCTGCAGCTGTCTGTTTTTCAGTCTTTGGCAGCTTTCTTGCATTCTTTCAGGAGAGTGACAACTGGTAGAAAACAATAGATTCTAAATCAGGAGATTAAAGATGTTTTGTAGGGTTCAGCAGGATAATCTCTCCTCATCAGACCTGAGATGCTACCCATCAGCACAGGAGTGGAGGCTACACCTGACATCCATTATCTTCCAGGGTGGCGATCTTTAATGATACTCTGCCAATAACAAACGTTATGAGCAGAAAAATCTAGGATCAACATTTCTATTACTTAGTGTTTGACCTGCCTTTATTTTTTTTCCCTTTATTTCCACTGTCGTTTCTCTGATGGACGTCATCCACATGCCTTATGGCCTAGTGATGGTCACTATTATTTTGGCTTACCTGGTCATCATCTCTTAAAAACGATAAGTGAGGCAGGCTTTCTCTGAGCTTTTACTTACTGCTTGCATATTTCTGATAAATTGTACCATTAGTTTCACACCTGAGTTTCCTTAATGTAGCATCCTAAGATGCAGTGAGTGTTTTAGAATAAATGACTTTCTTTTTGCCTTTTTTTTTTTTTTTTTTTTTTATTATTATTGCACAGCAACAAATAGCTGCGAACTAGCTTGGTGTTATACTTCTGGGGTGGAACATCAGGACTGGAATGTAACATCGTGATTGTGTTAACAGGGTGTTGCCTGTAGCTGATTTTGTTTCATGTTGGCTGATGCCTGATTAGCAAAAGTGAATGTAACTTGAATGTATCAAGGTAGTCTTTCCCATGCATTCTATTTTCAGGTTGGGTGAAAAAGCTTAGAGAATCTCTTCTGCTCTGTATGTCATTTCTTCCATAGCTCCTTTTTTTGCTTGGGAGATTTCCATCTATATAGCAAGTAATGGAAGTGGATAAAGAGCATGCTGACCTTCCTCCTTCACGCTGCCTTTGGATCATCACTGGACAGGACATGAAGATGAGGGGAGTACAAGGCCTCTAAGGTGGCATTAGCCTGCTTGGGTCCAGCCCTAGAATTGTTCAGCAACTAACAGTGCAAAAGGGAACATGCGAGTCCCTCGTTCCTAGCTATGACCTTTGGAACATACCAGGTTGGATCCAGTGCTCTTCCTGATCCAATGCACAGCACAATGAAAGACAATGTCTCTTGAAAAAGAATATGGTAAATATGTGTTTTCCCTAGACAGACATCTTAATGGCTCTTTTATACTATGTTATGTGCCAAACAGCTTGAAAGGATTAAGGCTTTCTGGCACATTCCTTCTTCCTGCCCCAGTTATGTCAGTTGCACTGTCTGGTGGTATAATAAAAAGTCTATCGAAGCACTGGAAATTAAGGAACCATATTCTTTCATGAACAAGCAATAATTGTGCAGGCACATTTTTTATTATTATTATTTAATGAGGGAAAACAAATAACTGGTCACCCAGAGGAATGGTGGCCATCTCCTTATGACTTACTATTTTGAGGAGATGTCCTTTTCAAAATAGTCAAACAGGAAGATCTTAAGCTGTATATTGTCTCTGATGTTTGTTTGTACTCCTAGGTGTTCCTAGATTGTCCTTAGAAAATTCAATTTACTCTAAGTATGAAAATCAAGTCAGAGCATAATTTGAACAAAGTGCAAATTATGTCATTTGGCATAAATCACACCAGCAGTATGAGTGTCTGGCCCAGGTTGTGTATATGCTAATGATTTCTGTCTCTTCAGTCCTTTCAGCAGATGCTGGTTTTCCTCCAACAGAAAACAAAAGTCCAAAATCTAAATCATATCAAATCTCTCATCTAAAAGAGCTGGAACATAGAAAGAGGCCCCCACTGTTCTCTAGTTGTACCCTGTTGGAATTCGTACTGTCACTGAAGAATTAAAATTTTATGGATACTTTTATTTTCAGTGCTTCTAAATACAATTTTCTTAAAAAAAAAAAAAAAAAAAAAGAGAGAGAGAGAAAAGAAATTTGATTGCACTAGAAATTGCCTTTTAGGACTGACACTTGCTTGACTGCATGTCCAAATAGGTTTTCTGTTTTGGGGACTGCCGCTTGTGAGACAGAGTTTAACTTCCTTGTATTATTTTTTTAAGGTTTTGGGCTATCTCTAAGGTTTCAGAAGTGAGGGAAGGAACAACATAAATGGATTTTATGGGTTTTGCTGGTAGACCCATGCTCTAGGTGCATGTGTTTTGTCTTTTTTTTTTTTATTTTTAGTTTTTTGTTTTTGTCAGAACAACAAAGGAAAAAGCGCTAGGCTGGCATTTCATTTGGAAATACTGACAGGTGCACTATTCTTCCCCCTGCCATTTTTTTTAACTGGATATACAAAAAAAAAAACAAAACAAAACAAAAAAAAACAAAACTTTGTGTCAACATCCTTTAGAAATGAAGTGAAATCGCTGCCGTCAGCAAAATGCAATTTACTGCAAGGGATGCAACAGTCTCCAAACAAGGAACCAAGATAATTAGTCTACAACTGACAAATAATTCTGCTATGCTAATGTCAAGAAACATCCAGACTGTGTCACATGGTAATTTCTGCCAAGCTAGGCAGAAAAGAGTTTACCGTGAAAACATGTCCTCTTCTGGGGGAACAAATCTAATCCAACGGTGACTACAGAAAGCATTTTTCTGACCCTTCCCTAGTATCAAGGGATTTGGATTAACTGAATTCTGGATCAGAATCAAGGCCTGAGTCAGGTTTTCTGCAAAATCATTTCAGTTTTTCTTCTGACTGTAGCAAGAACTGTGTCAAAACAGCTATACAAAGAACTATGACTGCAACACGATCAGTTTACCAGAGGGATAAAGGTGATCCGGTATTCTCTCTGTATTGCATCTCAACAAGAGAGAAGGGCCTTTCCCTCAAGTGCTGTTTGTCTAAACAAACAGTGATTTGCTGGAGTAACTCAGCTCGGGCAGCCAGATTCACTGAAATCAAAGCAATACAAGGTGTTTGTCAGGAGAACACAAGGCGCTTTACCAGCAAAGTGTGATTATTCCCATTTAACAGATGGGAGGCTGGAACACGTGCACGGTGAATATTTCCAGGTCCTAGGAACAAATTGGAATCAGTTGCAGAGCGGTGACAGAGGTTATATTTAGATTGCCTTGCCTGGGACTTGGTGGCCAGGCCAGTATTTATGCAAACGAGAGTACAGTACTTAAATACCGTCATTCACTGTAGCTGGACAGCACAGTGCAAAAACCTTTCAAAGCTGACAAGCGACTGATAAGCTCCTTCCCAAACATATTTCCAATGCTTCTTAGTTCTGAGTCCATTAGCTAAGCTGGTCTAAAGGCCATGCAAAGAAATGGCATTTTTGAAATATTATTAACATTTTGCATTGAATGCTAAATATTCTATTCTTGCAGTCAATTAAGTTTTGCTCACTGTATTTTATTATGGACTATGACACGGGCTTTCAGACTGAGATCCATTAAATAATAAATAGTATTAGCAAGGTCATTTCTCAACCAAGGAAAGGTGGTATGGTTTGAAATTCATTCAGTCAAGAGACGGGCAATGGGAAGATGATGTTTTGTGGCAGTCTCAGCAGATGGCTGTAATGAGGTATAGCTAATTTTTACTGCTCTTACATTAGCATGTCCACTGAGGACTGGTTTGCCACTTGCACGTGGCCATGGGGGAGAGAAGTGGAGTCCTGTCTCAGGTGAGGTGATAATACAGTTGATAATACATACCATCAGGGTGACATTCATCTGGTAGAGAAGTCCGTGTGAGAATAAGGTAACACAAAGTTAGCTAGTGTTGGGAGGCAGCATGTCCTGACCTCTGGCAGAGTAAGGTTCAGACCACTCCCTTTAATTATGTCACGATGGCTCCTTGCTGAATCACAATGCTAGCTGACTCGAGGAGGAGGAGTGGGGAGGAAGCATTGTGGTGCCCTGCTCAGGTCTCATGGGAGGGGTGCAGTGGCTGTGACACTTTGGTGACACATCTGTCCCTGTTCACTACACCGAATACTGTACTATCTGTACTGGACATACCACCCAGGGTGAGAAGCATGGAAGAAAGATGCTGGTCACTGGAGTTACCTGGGTGATGTGGTGTGTTTAGATCCTGTGTACTAATAGATAAACTACGCTAGTATACAAGTGTGTGTTGTAGATCTTAATTCCATTTTGTGTTAATGGATTTCTTAAATACTTGTCTTTCCATTTTCTCTGCACTTTTTTTTTCTGTAATTGATTTTCAATCAGAAAGTATTTTTTTTTAAGTCGCTGATGTAGCGTACTGTAAATAAAGTATTAAGCAAAGAATTGATGAATATAAAAAGAAGAGAGCATGAAATACACAAGGATAAACACTGTGCTTCAATAAAAGCATCCCTGTTTAAAGAACAACATCCAATTGCAAAGTGATCTCTGGGGCAATGAGAGCTACTTGTTATTTTTTGCATAAATCTGATAACTTAAGCTATCCGTTCTGTGAAAGGAAGATAATGTCAGGCTGATTGATAGAATGAACAGGACATGTCAGTCTTCAAGGAAGAAGAAAGGCAGAAATCATTTTCTGTGGAGACAGAATCTCATGATGTTGTTGAGCACTTGATAAGCCAACTGAAATTCAGAAATCACATTTAAATTACAGAATGATGAAATGAGAGGAAGATAAATAGGTCCGTGCTAATGATTACATACTCTCTTGACTAGAATCAAAGATTAAATAATGTATTGACATCTTCAGTTAATTCTGCTGTCCTGTATCCAAACAAGCATTAGAGTTTAAAATGGTTAAGCAGTAACCTAGTAAATATGTGCAAAGGCTGAGATTATTCTTCATGTTATATGCTTTTATGCCATGCAAGTATTTTTTTCTGTGCAATGTTTATATGGGTATGTGAATTAGCAGGGCTTTAATATTACATTTAATTTTTTAAAAAGTAGTAAATGGGCTTTTTGTGTTTTGGTATAGCAGCAAATCAAGGACATCTGTTTACTGATGAAACATAACTGTCTTAAATGAATGCATCTGAAATTAAGCACTTAAAGGCTCCTGGAGCTGGTGTCTTGCTCAGGCGAAGCTGAACTGAACATATGGCAGAAAATAAGGGCAGATATATGTGCAGATTTTCTGTGGAAAGCTGACTTTGATGCCTGGTGCAATGTATAGTAAGTAATCACAGAGCAGCTCTTAAGTTTTGCTTGTGACTCCAAACAAATATTTATAGCAGCAAGAACTTGCTGGAAAGTGGAGGGGTTCTGTTTGTATGCTTGCTTTCCAGGAAGGTTAACTTTTTTTGTACATGGAGGACAACCTTTCTACCTTCTACAGTCTTTTCTACTGCTATACAAATCTCAAGGTTTGTGTGGGGAAGTCCTCATTATTCCAAACAAATGAAATGTGAACTTTGATTCTTCCATTCTGCTGATGGTGTAGCTGAATGCCAGTATTGGTAGATGGTGTTCATTGTGACAGTTTACTTGTTGTCTCCCGTACACAAAAAAGAAAGCTTTATCTCATTCTTGTTACTGCCACACCACTACTGCTGTTTGGCCGAATTTGATGCTGTGGATTCAGTGATAATTTTGCTTGTAGTAATTCTACAGAAACATTATGAAGATCTAAAAAATAGAGAAAGAAGAACAAGAGTCTCAGCAGCATCTCACAAAGCAGAGTGCTGACTGTGCAGCTGGACTGCTGAGGAAAGACTTGTCTTTTACCTCTCTCCTAGTCCCAAGTCAGTCCACTCACCTCTCCTTGCTTCCCTCCCATTCTGCTTGATTTGCTGGAGGAGTTCTTGCCTATTGATGTCTTACTGTAGAGTCCTGTTAAATCAGAAATTTATCTTCTCCATAAATTGCTCTTTAGACTGTACCCTAACAACTTGAGTTTAAATTGTTGTCATTGCCTCTCCTTCATCATCCACAAGAAATGATGTTGATAACGAAAATATTATGCTATCATTTACCAATTCTGAGGCCCTCTGTTATCTATGAGGGGATGCTAAGAGGATAACAGAGTATCAGAGTTCTTCATTTTGCTCTGACCACCTCTACTTTGAGTTCCCAAGTACTTAAACAAGGCTGATACGGGCTTTTAAGGCCAAGTTTAGCAAGCTATTTAGATCCCCGTTGCTGCAGATTAGCAGTCAGTAGCTGTCAGTAGTCTATTTCGAATGTGTGTATGCAGGGTAGTTGCCAAACTTCCATTTTAACTGCAATGAAATTTGAAGACTTAAAGTTGTGAAGATACAAGCTGAGATGCTGCGTGTTACAAAGCTCTGCGTAAGCTCCAGCATTTTATAGAATATCCTGAGTTGGAAGGGACCCACAAGGATCATCGAGTCCAGCTCCCGGGTCCACACAGGGCTGCCCTAAAATCAACAGCAAACACCCCAGAATTACAGCTAAACAGCTGTGGGGTCAAAGCAGATCAAGTCCTTGGAGTGATTTCACAGGCAGCACCAGGAATGAGCCAGAGCAGCCCCTCTTGTCCTTGCGCAGAGGGGGCAGACAGTTGCAACGGTTTTTCATTCAGCACCTGTTTTAGTTTCACTTATTTTTGTCTTGGAAGATGTTGACAGCCAGGTGTGTGTATCAACCTGACCATGACTCGGACAGCCCTCGTTAGCCATTGATCTTTACTCAAGTGCTTTCTACTCAACCTCCCCACTGGATGGCAGCAGCACGACACATCCATACACACTTCTGATTAAGCAGTGGGACAGTCCAACTAAGAACATACTCTCTTTTCCCAGCTTTCATGTGTCTTTCTTCTTACTTGTTCTGTTATTTGCCTTTCTGTACCCAGCAGAAGCACAGCTTGGTTTTCAGTTTCCTTGTCTCTCAGTGTCTAAGGATGCAGACTCCTGTTCTCACTTTGAGTGGGGCTGAGTTGGCCAGTCAGTCGGTGATGTGCTGGGGTGGGTCGGGCTGCAGCAGTGACCACCCCAGCCCACTGCCCATCAGGCAGAGCTTTACCTGGAAAGGGAACTGATGCTGAGCAGGAATATTTCCCTTCCAATTTTTATTAGGCTATATCAGCAGCAATTAAAACAGGCAGGTATTTACTGCCAGATAGCTTGGACAAATAATTTAATTTCCTGCTGCTTAAAAAATGATCTTCATCTTAGCAAGCTTTGTAATTGGATTTGACCTTGAGCAATCCCACATTCTTCATGTTACTTGAAGCTGTATCTGATTTTTTGAGGCTATTTAAAATTAAAATTGTTACTTAAATTTTTTAACAACATCTGGTGTAGAGCTGTACCTTTATACCATAACATGTTTCTTAACTAAATGTCATGACTTTATGTTTGGACCAACAATACGTGTGCCAGCATTGAAATGAGATCTAGCTCACCTCTGAGGCTAACAATTCTTTGGGATGAAAGCGTGGACAGTTCACCTCAGTGTCAGTGCAGTATTTTCTAGCTATTTTTGTGCAGAGCCTTTACAGTAAGAGGAGAGATTTGTATAGTTAAAGTTCTCCACAGTAGGAGAAAGGCCCACAAAAATTAATATATGGCGACACTTTTGTATATCGAGGTGGAGACAGAACTTCAGTCAGGAGAGCAAGAGCTTTCTTATTCTTTGACTTCTGCTCTCTTGCAACTAAATACTGAGATTTGATAATTTTTATTTTTTTTAATTGTTCACAATTACTTAGTGGTGTGGCTAAAATGACAACAAGATAGGTTTTTGAGCATATTGCATGTTTTCTTTAGAGGTGATTCTAAGTTTAAGAGAAACTACTTGTATTTGATGAAGGGAGCTGAGTCAGGTATGAAGTACGTAAAGTAAAGAAGATATTACTGTTTGTTACAAATGAGAAATAAGAGATCAAAACACAGACTATTTCGCTGCAGCATCAGTGCCTGTAAAGGTGACACCCAGTGACTAGAGAGTTAATGGTAATTTCACAGTAGTTCTTTTTGGTTATATCAGAAAGTCTTTATACTAGCCACAGGTCCTAGTGATAGTGCTAGGCAATATTGTTATATGGTGAAAAATCCAAACCTGAGTCTTACTAAGACAAGCCATATACACTGTCCGAACGTATTATCTGTTGTTGTGCAGTGGAAATTGGGGCTGTCTGGTTTATGGTACTAGAACAGCAGTTGGGTATATCTGGTTAGCTTAAAAGACCAAAGGAAAAATATCACTGAAGGAGAAGTTTTAGGAATAAAGAGATCCCTTAATTAGGGTTAATTGTGTCATTCAGAGAAGGTATCTGGTTAGCATTATTAATCTAATGCTGTGATTGATGCTTTGGGAGTAATGCTGTGTATGCCCCAGGTGACAGATGATGGGAAATCCACAGAGAGGCCAGCACTTCTGGCTGGAAGCCCCATGAAATAATCCATATGAAATTGGGGAGTTTAAAGGACATTATGGAGTTTTAGGGGCACAGCATATATACGCACTGGGATTCTCTCCCATTCATTCATTAGAAAATGATACAGTCTAGTCATTAGATGATTTATGTAGCTGCAATAGTTACGTGGAAGGGCTGCTGTTAAATAAGTCCCTATGATGGTGTTTTGTTCCACGCATGGGGATTAGCTATGGGTGGCAAGAAAAATGGTTCTCTGTTTTTTGTCCTGAGCAAGTTGTTTCTTCCTTCTCTTTAGTTCGTCTGTTCCATTTCAGTTTGCTCTTGTGTATTGTGATACTTGTCAATCCAGTAGCCCAGCATGTTCTGAATTAATTATGAAATGCTTCAGAGCAAATGAAGCTGGGACTGCCACAAAGAACGAGAGATGGCTGAGACTTACTGTGTTTAGTGAGAGGGTTTAATTTGTAGTGCTTCCCAGAATGGGAACCATACATACCTCTTGCATTTTAAATGCCTCTTATCCCAGAAGGAATAAAAGTTCCTAAAAGGAGCAATTTTACAGTCCTTCTAACTGTCACTGATTTTTTGAACCTGCTGTTCCAGTTCCAACCAAATGACAATCTTAAACATTGGGGGGGGGGGGGGGGGGGGGGTCAAAAAATTCAAAGAAAACCAGCAGATTATGGCCCCTGCTAAGAGAATGCTGCAGTGTGGTTGAGGATTACCTGTCCTGTGTGTAACCTTGCTGGTTACTACACACCTACTCTTGAACCAGTGCTGATCCTGTAATTAAGGTGCACAGAAGATGCCTGAGCACTGTGAAGCAGATGAGAATGGACATTGGTGTGGGATGGGGACAGAAAATAGACATGTCGTGGATGCAACTTTGAGCATTATGCAACAGCACAATTGGTGAAGGATTATTTCTTAGTTGCCTCACAAAGAGATGATCTCTTCTGAAACGAGAGTTGGATTGTTTAATATAAAAAGAAATAAATACCAGTTTCTTCTAATGGTAGAAGACAGTGTTGATTTGGATGCTTTTTTTTGTTGTTGTTGTTTATGGTTGTGAGCTGTAGCTGTTTTGTCAGTGCAGGCCACAATCCCAACACTGGGGTCTATCCCTCCCAGGACAGCCATTATCAGTCTCACATATGAGTGTCCAACTCGCACTTGATTTCTCTTCAATTAGATTTTGATTATTAGACACATCTACTTGAGAAGTAGCAACAACTTTTTTTTTTTTTTTTTTTTTCATTTTTTGCTGAGCAGGATAGATCATTGATTTTAACACTCCTGGGCCACCTTTTAGACACTTCTGAAAATCCTACCTGTGAAGTCTAACTCTTATTAGCCACTTTCATTATATGAGCGATGTCACTCCTCATCCTGAAGGGACAGGGAAGCACCAATGGCAGCCTGCCTACTGAGTCTCTTTAATCTTGTTTTATGTTCAGTGCCAAAGTTCTAAAATGTATTTAGCAGGATCCCAAAAAAATATTTCAAGCTGAGAGGAATAATGATGGAAAGCAACTGTTAGCTAGCCAGGTCGTATAACTGCAGTGCTATGCATAACTAGGAAGGACTTACTCCAGCTTTCTTGCAGAGTCACTGTTTTGAACCATGGCAGCAAAAAGGAAATATCTACCCTTGAAACCTGGAAGAAGTCTAATTTGAGAAATTTTATAGATTTATTTATGTGATAGTTCTGAGAAGACGTGCCCCCAGTGACCTAATTATGTCACCTGCATGCTGCACAACTTCGTGCTCAAGCAAGACTGCCACAAGGCATGTGGGCTTTGTAGTGATTTTTTTTTGTAAATTGGATTGCATCTTTTCTTTTTTCCCTTCAGTACAAGCTGCTGACTTAAACACTTTACCTGAGGTTGGAAGCTCCACTGATTTTTGTTTTGTTTTTCCCTTCCAAAAGGCCAAGGATGCAGTGATAAAACTCATTTGTCTTTTTAATCTTCACCTTGTAATTAGAGCTAAGAGAGGGTGGAAAGAGATGCCAGGCAAGTAAGCTCTTTTCCTTTAAAAGCTCTCCGGGCACATAACTGAGTCTTGGGAGAGCCTTAAAGGAAAGCAGTAATGAAAATCCTGCAGAAAAGGAAAAATAAGCCAACAAAATTAAGACTTAAGTGTGCTATTTTTATTCAGTGCTAGGGGGAAAAAGACTCTGCTACCTCCTGGGTTTATTCTCAGATAAAACATTTGAATCACTAATTATTTTTAAGCATTCTTTTTGTATAGATGAGCTTCTCTCTTTGTTTCTGCCCCACTGATTTCTCCATTACTGACGTTTTAGGTGGTTGAAGATGGTGCTGATCTTATTTGCAGGTTTTAGAATCCGTTCATCTCAGTGTTGTTTGAAAATCATGTTATTTCCACAGTGAGAGCGGTAATTTTCACCCCAAGACACACAAACCAGTATATTTGAATGCTGGAAACTTCATAGCTCTGGAATTTGGGCACCTTAAATTGAGAAAGAGTTTGAAGAGGACGCATCTCTCGCTCATGGAGAGCATTGAGTTAGAAACAAAGGACAGTCCCAGCCATCCTTGTCACAGCCTTCCACAAGGAAGGTGATGGTGCTAGTGAGGGAGCCCGAATGGCAAAGGGTCGGGACCCCAGTGCTGCTCTCTTGAGAAGCTGAAATAACAGTATTTGTCCTGCCTTTGGGCAGTGTTAAGTGACTAGATCTCCAATGGTAGAGTGACACAAGGCTGCAATTGTGCATCAGCTGATTGGATTGCTCTAGCACAGCAGGGTGTTCCTATGAAACACGTTTGCAAAATGTCCATTATTTGTTCCCTTCTGAATGCATCTAAGCACTCTTAGTGCAGGGAACTCCAAATTGTTCCTTTTGCCAACTGGTCTTCCGAGAGTCCTCTGACTTCTGCTATCGGTAGCTTTTTCCTTAGTCTTTAACATTTGTTGTTATATAAATACAGGTTTGTAGAAAAAAAATAATGACTTTGAACATTGCTCCAAAATAGTCAGATGTTGCAGAGCAAAGCCACTTTTTTTTCCTTGGCACATTATGCTGAGCATGATGCTTGCGGTTTTTGCTTTCCGTGTGTGAGAAGGAACATAAGCATCATCTTGTGCTTGCATTCCTGAGGACGAATGGAAATGAATGTTTTGGAACAGACTTCTTTTAATAAACCAGCTGCCCAGTTGAAAATGAAACTCAAGTCCTTTTTGCTTATTCAAGTCTAGCTACTAGACCTTTTAAGGAAGAGATGTCCAGTGAATATACTGGGCCTTAGCTGGTACTACTTAGAATTGGATTTTTTTTCTTGTTTTCTCTCTGGTGTGGCTGTGAATGGTTACCTTTCCCTCTTTTTCCTCCCGTTTTCCTGTTGCTTAATAAATATCCTTCAAGTTTTATGAATGGAAGTTCCCCCCCCCCCCATCATTTTTGGTGGCGATGTGAAGGTTGCTTTCTCCACTATCTTAGCTGGAAGAGAAGGTTGAAGATAAAAGTGACATATCATCCATGGTCTGAAAAGAGTGAAGGACAGGTAGTCAGCAGTTAGGATTTGGGCTGAATGGTAAATGATGAGGATTTCTAGATTTATAAAACTCAATTTTAGCAAGCAATAAAATCCTTTATCATCCAAGCTATTAAGTATGCGCCTAGTGTACATGTATAATTTTTTGCAGTGATCTCAACAAAGTCAATGGGCCTGACTTCTCCATTACCTGTGCCTTCATGCAGTCACTGCCCCAGTATAAATGCTATCATTTGGACGTTAGCAAGCAGCTGTAAACCTCTATTCCTTATTGCTCCCTTGTAACTCTGTGCTGTGATGCAGCTCAGCATGCAGATTTTTGAGTAAGGAGAGGCAATAGTTTTCAACATAAACAAGTCCATTGGGTCACATTAACCTCCTTCAGTCTCTGTGTTAAATAATTAAAATAAACTAGGTAGTGTTTAACTATACGTATTTAGAGGCTTACTGGAGGAGCTTATTAGTTCAATATTCTAACACACTGTCTTAAACCTTCCTGAGCTCCAGGATCCCTTATTAAATATTTAGTGTGCATTGCTGGAAAAGTCAAGAATTGCTTTATTTTATTTATTTTTTTTAGATGCAATTCCTATTCTCAGAACTCTTTTAGCTTTTAAAATACTGGACATCTATAAATAGTACTTATCTCAAGCTGTCACTTCTTGCCATGAGGAGTAGTTTTCATTTGTACAGATCTTAATAGTACCCCAAGAATTTATACTTGCAGAAGCCTCTGTAGTCCACTGTTGAAGTATTCCATAGAACCACCTCAAATACATTTTTAAGCAATTCAGTTGACAGCAGCTCCTTCGGATAGAATGAAGATGTGTGTCAGCTGCTGACTGTGGCTTGGAGACATCAGTATTTCTCATGTTTCCAAAACTCTCAAAATGAAATTAGTCAATTGGTGAGTACTTCTGTGTAGTTGCTGTGGAATAGCAATTATTGGTGACCAGGGCTGCTACGTGTGCACTAATAATGTGCATCAAGACTTAAACTCTGAAAATATAAGGCATTATCCCACTCTACTGATATGACTAGCCATTTTGCCATGTACTGACTTGCTGTAGAATCAAACCTTTGAGTTCAAGGTCTTCTTGCCAAGGGAGAGAAGATTTTCCTGTGTACTCAACAATTTTGTAAGATTTGTTAGATAGCTGAGCGAAGGCAGCTTAGTGGATTAAAATAACATCAGTGATATCTCTTGTCTCTAGGGTAATGAGTTATGAGCAAAGTGAACACCTCCAAAGGGATTTTGTTTCTGCAGAGTCTCTATTAGGTCACACTGTATAGTAAACACAAACAAATAGTCTCACAGAGTCCAGTGTTGTTTTTCTTAATTGCCTGTCTTGGTTCAGTACTGACGAAGATAAGACACAAACCATGTTATACTTACTTTTACACCCAAGGAGTGATTGCATACTAAAAGAAGCTAGAGTACGTGTTTTCCCTCTGGCTGTAGCTGGAAACTGGTCACCCCTTTCTACAGGCTTTTCTTCAAAGATTTTAATTCATCACTTTCTGTGTTGTTCCATGGTCTCAGGCTGCAGCTGCAAGAAGGAGTGAGTACATGTTCAGTTTCAGCAAAAGCCTCA
Source organism: Oxyura jamaicensis (assembly GCF_011077185.1). NCBI lineage: Eukaryota > Metazoa > Chordata > Aves > Anseriformes > Anatidae > Oxyura > Oxyura jamaicensis. The sequence continues at coordinate 16,548,270 of NC_048904.1, read as the reverse complement.
GCTGCATAGTGTGAAGGTACTTGGGCAAGCTGTTTACAGAATCCTGCAAACAAAGATGTTTTCCACTTCTAACACTAAGCCTGCATAAATTGCCTGTGTGCCTTGAAACATAAACTATCTAATAATCCACATCTACCCAAATGTTTAAAATTACTTAAAAGCTGACAAAGGATAATGTGTTGGGCTGGTAGCACGTCGAATGTCTAATAAAGGCTCTATTCAGCCCAGTAATTGCCATCCACCTCTCCTCTGAAACTTACCTGTTCTCCAAGTAGTGAATCATGATCAGTCTTTAATCCTTTCTTGCTAATATTAGAAGGGACTTGAGAGAAGTTTTTTTTTTTAAAGAAGGTAGTCCTAATTTTCACAGGATGATTCATGAACTTCATATCCCCCCCCCCAGTATCTTCCTGCTTTAGATGGTCTTGATTAACAGAGTTTTCCTCTTCTTTACTGGAATTTCTCTTGTAATTTGATGGACACACAAAAAAGTTCATTAAAAAAATCCTAGTTTAAACTGACAAAAACTGAAAGAAATAGAAATCTATTTTTTTTTACTCAAGTTCAGCATTTTTATAACTATATATTGCCACAGCTTCTGATAAAAATGTGGATGTTTTTAATTAAAAAATAAAAGGAAAAAACTTATGATTTTCAAGAGAATGCACCTTTTTTATTTCAGGGTGCAAAATGCATTCCTGCAGGAGATAAGCGATGCTGTATTTTCTAGTCCATTGAAAATAACTGTCAAGGTTGTTGCCAAATAACATGTTTGATTTCATGTCTGCAAAGTTTAATGAGTACAAACTGAAAAATTGAATGGTTCTCAGTAGGAAGGTAGCTGAATTCTTCTCTTGACACACCCCGTTGTTTATTTCATTGTAAAAGATACTGATGGGTGGCCGTTGAGTGCTCTGAATGCCTCACCTGTGTTAAAGAATGAACGTGGAGCCAGGGCACCTTGGAAACAAATCCATCCCAGCTCAATCTGAAAAGGTTCAAGGTGAGGAAGAAAGGGTGGCCTTTGTAGCTAACAAGAAGGAGTTGCTGGTCTGAGAATTTTACTGTTGGTGTTAAAGGTACTTAAAGCCCAGAAAGGGAGTGATTCAATCCCTTAGGTGCCTAACTGTTCTGGTCAGTTTGGAAGCTGTACGTGAAAGGTTTTCCAAGCTTTTCTGCCAGGAATCATCTGCCCACTGCGTAGAGGCAGCAGAGGAGTCCTTGTGGGAGCTTTCACACTGCAGTTTGAGTGTCCCCCTCCTGGCCACTACAGTACATGGGGCATACTGTACAGTCTCTCTGGAGCTGAGCCTTGTAAGCCAACACTTTGAGCAGTTTGAAGTTAGGCATGCTCTGTGTATCACCACGTTAAACTCTGTGTTGACTGTCAGCTCATTGATCAAACTCATTATGTAGGTTTGAATTGTGATTAAAGATAGATCATTATTTTTCAGCTTCTCAGAATACAGTACAGGATGCTTGGAACTCTCTCGATACTGGAAAAATCTGCTTTTGCATGTGGCAGTGAACTATTTGGGGGTTATGCTGTTGAAGACAGATCTTTTCAGCTAAGGCCACTTTCAGAGTGTGTATATATGAGATAACCTCAGGCCATCTGATGATCTGTCACCAAATTCAGAATGAAGAAAAATACTCATTCTAGATGAATCCTTCCTTATCACAGCCAGTGATTCACAGCAGAATATATCTTTTACCGTATTTTACTGTTTTAAACCTAATAACTGCTTTGTAGTCATTCTAGAATCTCTTAAATCTTCCTCTTCTTTTGCTTCTCCCTCAACCTTTGCCCTGAAATAAAAGGAAATTTTGCCTTAACTTCTGTACAGCCATATTTACATTCTCAGAAGCCAGCTGGAGACCTCAGTTTAAATCTCCTCCTATTTCATATGTAATGCATGAGTATAAAGTAAATGACTGTTAGAAGTATTCAAACAGGAAGCTTGCAGGCAATAAATCATATATAAAGTGACAAGAAGACTTCTGAAAAGCAATTCCTTTGTCAGCATTTTTATGCTGAATAATGCCATGCCTGCTGCCTAAGAATAAAATTTTGTAGTATTTTTTTAGGCAAAACTGAGATTTTTATTAATGCAGAAATGTAGGTATTGTAGTAAAAAAACAAAACAAAACAAAACAAAAAAACCAAACAGGGTGTTTCATTAAAGAAGCTACAGCTTAGCGCTCTAGGTGTCTAAATGATTTTCCTTAAATGTTCTGCTTGTCAAGGTAGGATTAAACTGGTCTAGCCAGGACCGTCAGTTTGACAATTGAGAGTTCTCTTCGCAGAAGTGGTAGTGCAGTAACAAATAAGGTAATTACGCTGCTTAATCTCAAATGGCCAGGTTTGCATACTTCAAAGGTGTATAGTCACTAAAATAAAGTCTTGTAATTTCTTGTGCTCAAAAGAAGCACTTGTAAATAATTACAAGATGCAATCACAAGAGAACAGGAAGCCTCAATGGATTAGTAACAAGATACGGAGCCTTTCACCTCAGGGTCATTGTTTCTAATCCAGATCTGCTTGGTAGTGATCAGAGCTGCCTTCAGACAGGTGGTTACTGTGAAATTAGTTGGAGATTGCAGGGTGGTTAGTAAATAACGTCTGCCTAAGAAAAATTGCTGTGGCTGTGGTTTCTTTCTGGCTGTCTCCTTCCCTCACACCTGGGTAGGAGACAATTTCTGCTGTTTTCTTGTATTGAGCTGATTGGGTGAGAGTAATGTGATTTTGGCTAGTGTCACTGATGCTGAGAACCACCTGGTGGGCAGCAGTGATGCTGTCAGACACAAGTCCTGCGCTCTGGGCACTGGAGGCACACCAGCAGAGTGTAGAGTTGTTCACGTTTAAAGGAGAGGCAAGTGGAAGAGGGAGCACTGCAACCACGTGCACTGTCCTGCACAGCTCTGAACGTAACAGTTGAGCAGGTAGGAGCTGGGGGATGAGGTCTTTTTCCATGCCCTATCCAGCTGTTGTACAAGTATGTTGTATTGACTGTGGAGGGCTTCACAGCTCATTATCGACAGTGGCACTAATGCAGTTGTTACTGACTCCTGCTGTTGTGATTCACGACTGATTAAACTGACCTTTGCTTGGGTTCCCATGAACTTGAATCAAGGGGTCTTGCAGGGAAATCTGCCTTTACGGAGCAGTACAGGTCGTGCACCACAAGCAATGCCTGTTGGTCATTTCCACCGTGTCCCTGGTGGGACGCTAAACTAAAGGAAGTACCAGAAGACACTATATACTATATGGTGAACTCTCTGGATTTGCAGAGAGAGTTAAAGTTGTGAAAATTCAACTTTCAAGTGAGGCAATGCATATTTTAAAACCAGGAAAAGTCAATCAAATAAAAAGAAACTCTTTAAAATGAGTTAAAATCAGCCCAGATTTAAGAGGTAAGAAAAATAGGCAGTGCAAGTGTTGATTTTACACTTTTTTTTTTTCTTCTTGAGAATTTGATCTGAGGAAACATTCGACAAGTTTCCCCTTTGTAACGTGTACACTGCAAGAGGAAAAACACAAGCATTTTAATTAGAGGACCATCTTTGTGGAAGAATAGTGGAACTAATGACAACTCTACCAGGTCACCTTTAATCTGATTCAGGCTGGGGAGATGGCGGAGCATTTCTGTTAAAGTCAATGGCTCTTGGGGGAGTCTGCCTAGCATTGTGGAAGTTAATGGCGTGCCCTCTCCTGCCACCTATGGCTGCTCCATTATCCTTGAAAGCAGCCATCAGATTTGCACAGCTTTAACAGGAACATCTGCTTCTCTCCCTTGGTTGTTTCCTTCACATCTGCAGTGGTTGTGACAGGGCACGTGCTCTTCTTCATTCACCCTTATTGCTCTGACCTTTCCCGTGGCTCATTTTTTATGCTCTGCCTCCTTAATGACTATTCTAATTCATCTCTGCATTTGCTGATGGTCTCATTAGGGCTGAAGGAAAATTCACCAGGTGAGGCGGCCTGTTGTTTTCCGGTTAGAGTAAAAGTTTGTCAAATCTGACAAGCTACCTGGGATACTTTAAAAAGACAATTTCACTACATTGTTTCTGCAACCTGCACAGTTTTGACAAATGTTCCAGCTAAAAATGGGAATCCCCCTTTTCTCTAGTGAATGACATCTGTCCCTTTTTCTGGCTGACCTGTTTGTTTTTTGGCCAAGATCTAGAAAGAAGTCCAAGTGTCTTCCTGCCATTTAAACATGTAATTTCCAATGTTTTCAGGTAGTTCCTATAGCCACGATAAGAACTTAATATCTAAAAGCTTTTGAGAATCTGAAACCTCACCTTCCATTCTACCTGCTTCAAGCCACCCACCCAGATATGCTTTGTCAAGTGTCCTGAAAATAAGCCAGTGGCTATCTGGCTGCATGCAGATGTGGGAAAGTGCTGCTATTGCGCTGCTGCTGCGCCCACACCCTGCTCAGCTATCAGGGAGCAAATTTCCATGTCGTGGTGGAAACCCACCTTCCAAATAAAATAGTCTGAAACGGTCTTCTTAGCCCTTTGGGTGATGACAGTGAGACTTAAATATGACTCCAGGATTAAACTGTACGGCCTTCTCCCAGAGATGTGGTTTCTTGTGTCAAAGCTAAGGCATGGCATAGCAGTATACTGACTGCAAAAAGACCTTTTGATGCATAAGATCATAGGATTAACAATATAAATAACATAGAGGAAATAAAGTGAGAGATCAGCATAGGATGTGTTGTGGCAGCACCATTTGTGAATGCACTTGGGAACTGAGCACAGCTCTCCAGGCTCAGATCTCTGAACTGTATCTCTGGGAGTTTCTTTGGCTACAACTTGCAACTGAAATGTCAGAATTTTAGATTTGCACCTTTATTCTGTGGTAAAGAAGATTAAAATGTGAAAATTGAGAGATTCAAGAGATCTGCCGAACCTTAAAAAAAAGTAATAATGGTGAAACTTTGAAAAAGAGTCATCAGTATGAAAAGGGAAACTTACAGGCCTTCGTGGCTTCTGAATGCTGACCTTTTAATTATTATTTGACTGTTAGAAATATAATTCCGGATCATGAGCTATAATGTGGACCTATGGGAGATTGTGATCATATTCTGACTGTTAGTTTATTTGATTGTGATTCTTATTTTTTATTTTTATTTTTTATTTTTAATTGTTATAGTATGGCATAAAATATTGGACACTTTGTGGGGTTATTTGTTTCAATGGAAAAAAAATAAAAACTTTCTGTAATACCGACTGAAAAACTCTATCAGTGTTCTGGAAACTTCACTTATGCTTTGCCCTTATGGATATAATAGTTAAAATAGCTTAAGTTCAATTAGCTGTTCAGCCAGGTTGGATGGAGTCTGCACATGCTGAAACCATTTGAAAGTCCTCATGTCACTCAGAATTAAAAATGCATTTGTGCAATTTAGTTTTATGACCTGTTATTGCTCAACTGGCAGCTGGATCTTATAGTTGGACTGCTGCGATGCTTTTCTTGTCCATTCCATCAGAATAAACCCAAGATAACCATTACAGCTATATAAAACCTGATATAAAATGAAGCAAACTCTGAAAATAATTAATCAGTGGTGATCAAGGCACAGGGGCTATTCCAGGGATTAAAGACCAGCTGAGGAGCTGATGGCCTGGTGCCCAGTGCATTAACCGATCCGATTGCTTTCAGTGTTCCTCAAAATTCCATTTGCCTGATTTGCCTATCGCATGAAAATTTCATTGCACTTCAGCAGGAAATGTATCATTCAAACTCTCAGCGTTCTCCACTGGTCCTTGTTTTTGAAAGAGACGACTCTTGTAGTAGCAACGAGTAGTGCTACGTGCTTATAATAAACACAGACCAATTAACGTGAAGAGATTCATTGCAGAATTCAGTCTTTTAAACTAAGGCTGTTGACCAGGAAATGGCACCAGAACAATTTTCATAAACAACACCATTTAATGGCAAGTTTTTCTGGATCTTTCTTGAACAGATTTTCCAATGGAAGTTAACTAATGAATAATTGTTTGCTTACATTTAACTGCCAAATTCAGGCACATTACTATTATTGTAAAGTCCCATAAAAGTAGTTTAATTAAAGAGAGAAACTTACTTTTGCATTTTAAAAGTAAAAAAAAATAAATAAAAGCTCAAGTTCTTTGTACGTTGTGAATTTGTACTGAAGTGCAACAGAACACAAGTTGCCTTGTTTTGTCTTCTCAGTTTTACCTGTTATATTTGGACAGGAGAATACAAATTTAATTTTCACTTGAAATGAAGAAAATATTCTTTCCCAAACATTTGCTGTGTTTTCTGGCAACTGCCATTTACTCAATCTGCAGAGGCTAATGTCTTTCTGACAATTACTCTTTCGTGTTCTCTAAACAAATACATTTCTTGTCTGATGAATGACCATGAACTGAGTTAAAAATACCTCTGGTATTAAGTAGATTACAAACATTTGTTTTGAACAGCTAAGCCCCAAACAGTCATATGGTACTTTAGGTGAGGAAGAAATGCTCAGAAGGGCACAAGGCCTCAAAATTTGTTTTGTTGCATATATGAGACAAAGCTTTTCCTTTTTTTCTTTTCCCTTTTCCCTTTCTTATCTTCCCCTAAGGTTTATGATAATATTAAAAGTACTTCTGGCGCGCCACGAATGTGAAGTAATAAATGGTACAAGTAGAGTACTAGATTTGGGTGCAGTGAGCAGCTGCAAATGGCAGCAGGATGCCGGAGGCAAAGATCTCATCAGGGTCCCAGTGCCTGCCAGGGCTGCATAAATGATGTCTCGCTCAGGATGGCTTCTGCCACAGATGAAGAGCTACTTATGGATGAAGATGGAATAATCTTTCCCTATTGTGGTCCCAGGCATGCTACTTTTGCCTTCCTATGGCAAGAGTGACCCTTTTTTGAGAGGCCATCATGCCTCATGATTGGGGCAGAAAATTAAATTTTAGCTTAGAAACTGGTGAATAACTGTAAGCTTGGCCTATACAGATGTGTATGTACATATACATATGTACCTGTTTTCCTCAGGCAAGCAGAAAACTCTATAGGGAGCTAGTTCCATTCTTTTTTCCTTTCTCTCATGGTAAACTTGTGAAGGAAGAAACGAGGAAAAAGAGTTGTGCGCATGTAATAGCGAGAACGAGTGTTAATGGGACATGTGGGAAATACGCCTATATTACAGAACACAGTGTTGCTCATTTGCTACAAGATGTGATGGAAAACCAAATCTTTCCCCTTACTTTTTTTCTCTCTCTCACCTGAAATAGCTACACAGTAGAAAGTTTCCCTCAGGAGATGATTAGCACCACTTCACTGCAAGGTACTTCATGAAGTTTTATGCTTTAGATTTCATTTGTACAAGTGATATGTGTGCTTGAACCAGGATGAATATTACTGCCTGGCTGAAAGGTAGTCCTTATTGATTAACTTCAGCATAGCACCCAGCAGGTAGAGAGAGAGGTTCATGGTTTAATTTGTTTTTGCTTCCAGGTCACTCTTCATCCACTTTTATTTTCATTTGCAGCAACTTTTCCCTCCTCCATTTGCAGCACCTACTTCGGTCTCAGCTGTTTTGATTTATCGACCACTCACATTTAATGCTTTGTTCCCTGGAGAAGTCTCAGTGTTTATGTCTGATCTACGGTCACCTACACTACTTATTCCAGGGAACTTTAATCTCCATATGGATGTGACCTCTGACATTTGCCAAAGAACTCACTGTATTACATGATTCGTTCCAGCTGTGTCAGCATGTTCCTCTACCTGCACGTATGAAAGCTTATAGTTTTGATTTCATGAACTTTTCAGGTCTCGTTATCAGGGTTTGAGGTCACTCACCGTCTTTTGTAATGCACATCTACATTAACTGTTCTCCAGGGTTCCTCTCAAATTGGTTGCACGTTTGGGAGTCATTTTCCTCAGGCTGTGACTTCTTGCCCAAAACAAATTAAAGGGGTTTGGTGCTGGTTCCCTGCTCATCCGGTTACAATGCTGTTTATGATTTTCCACATGGCACACTAGTGGTTTCCACAACTGATGGTGCACAGAAGCTTTATGGGCTGTGAAGAAACTCTTGGGTTGGAAACCTGAGCACTCTGAGTGTGAACGTCCCGTTCCTTGATCTGTGAGCTCACTGTATCTCTGCTTGCTTGCTTTGTTATGGATGTTAGCTCTAGTAATCACAATGCTGCTATGTGTTTGAGAAATGTGAAAATGATAGCAAACTGGTTACCTTACTGGATACCCTTTTTTTTTTTTTTTTTTTTTTTTTTGGTACTACATCCTACTTTTCCAATTATCCAATTATGGGCAGATAATGGTCATTAGGGGAAGATATTTCTTGCCCATATTTTTCTGTAGAGCAGCTGAAATGGTGTTTTGTGGCAGTTCTGGGCCATCTCTAACAGTCTCTTAACTGCCAACAAGTGAAAAGGTACAGCTTTACAAGTGGAACTGGACTGAACTGCATGTGCAGAGACAATTTATGAGGAACTGTGCATATATAACTATTGTGTATCCTTGAGGAAAGAGAACGTCTAAGTCAGGACCTCGACATGAATGTGAAATGATTTGTGAAAAAATCCGGTGGTTGATGAATTGTTAGTAAAGAAATGCTCTGCTGTAATTTTGTCGTAGAGGATGGTGTCTTAATTTTACATTTCAAATCTCCTGAGGCCACCTGCCATTTTTAGAAACTCCCTCTCCACCTCCTGTGCCCTCCCCTCAAAAAGACAAACAAGCATGCTACCCCATGAGCTGGAGAGGTTCTCATAAGTATGGTTGGTAACAAAAAGTGAAAAACTACAAATGTTATGTCCTTTAATAAGTGTTTTTCTAGAATATTTGCCTATATTGGTGTGCATTTCTGTGTGTAAGCAAAAGTTAACATGATGTGAAAGCTGAAGAGATGATGAACTATAACCAGGCTTTTTAGAGTGCTTTCCTCTTCCAAACAGCATTGCTGCTGACTTCTAAACTCACTTGTTTCTCATACTGTTGCTGCAATATTAGGTTCCGTAGCCATTCATCTCCCTATTGACAGACATCCTCTTACCCTTTAAATAAATGATGCAGTTGATTTTTGTGCAGACCAAGCTTGCTGGTTTTGAGGCTCAGTGAAGAATGTGCTGAGCTAGGATCATATTGTCCTAGATGTACTGTTCTTCGCAGTACTAGTTGCTTTCCTCATCAGAGAGAGCAGCTTATGAAACAGAGATTAAAAACTCCCTTTAAATATGTTGTTTCCATATGTTTCTGAGCTAAGAAATTAGAAAAAGAGAAGGTTATCCAGGATCAGGGTTTTCTGATAAAGGCATGCTGCCTGCATGTATATTGCATCGAAAGAGTGCTCCCTGGGAGTGATTAGAATTAGTCACAGAGATGAAATGGATGTGGACAGAATTGGCTAGCAACTTTCTGAAACCTTCCTCTTTTTTTGATATTTTTCATCTAGTTTTGGAGTACATTGCTGAGATGTTTGATATTTTATTAACAATAATTGTATTTTTTTTTGTATTTGAGGATTTCAAAGAGTTTTAGAAGCATTAATTGCATATCTGTGCCTTGACTTCTTTGAAGAAAATGAAAACAAGGTCTTGTCAAATAATTAGTAGAAAAATTGTATTAAACTGAGAATGAACAGTTCAGTGCTGATTATTTAGCCAAATATACATATAACACTTGTGCTGGCTTACAAGGCATGAGCCTAATAAATTCCTAGTTTGTACTTGCTCTTCAGAGGTGATGACTGCCTTCTCTGAAAACTGAAGGCTGCCTAGCTGCTCTGAAGAGTCAACTGTCTTCTGGGCTGGAAAGCACACAGGTAACAAAGAAGAGTTCATTCTTGTAGCCAGACCATGAGGTCAGTAGGAGGTTTTTTGGACTTGGGCACCTGAGGGCTGTTATTACCCATAGGTATCTCATTATGGAAGGCATAAAAATTCATAGCAGGAAGTGTCCCAGAGGCCGCTTTAACGAGCCCTCTCCTGGTATGTCTGTGTCCTGTACGGAGAGAGAGGGAATGTGTCCTTAGCTTGAACAGCATTTGTATTTCTAAGGAAGCTAAGCTGTAAAGAAATGGGGATAAGGAAGACACCACCAGCACCAGACTCCTGATCAGAGGTAACCCAGAGTTCTACAGTTCTCAGGATCTGTCCTCTGTCCTCTCTGGTGCTTGGCTGGCAGACATCCCCTCTCTTGGTATGCAGAAGTTGTTCCACAACAGGAACCTTTTGATGGTACTGTTGCTGATAAAATGCATCTCTCCTTGGAGAGTTCTTTTATTTAAATGTGAAGATGTAACTGAATTTCAGCTGCAAATATTGACAGCCCTTAGGTTGCAGATCTGAACAGGTTTACAGGTGAAGAGCTATGAATTTATGGGCTTTTTATAAGTGAGCCCAAAGGGGCTTTGCTCTCCCAAGTCTGGCTTTCTACTATCTCTCATTGCAGTTCTCCCTGAAATGTCTTTCCTGATGTGTCTGGTATAGAATTCACTTATTGTGATCTTCACACTTAAAAACTCTTCAGTCCTCTAATACCTTGGCTTCCTGAGAATCCATTGATTATAAAATATTTTAAGACTGTTCTTGAGTATTTCAGTCCTTATGCTCTCAGCTGTAACTTAAATGTACTCTAAACTTGAGATGAACTTTTATCTAGCGCAAGATGGAGAATAAAATGTGCAGGAAAATATTCTTACATTCTTTCTTTTCTCTGCCTTTAGGCACCTGAATGTAGATACAACATTTATCAATAGATTTAGGCAGAGAATAGTCTGAGTTGATGGTTAGTTTTTAAGATAATCTGTGAGTTTTGCTAACTCTGAAAGCCACACTGCAAACTGAGTGCTTGTCCTCTAGATTGCTGAATGCTGAGAAAAATGGCACATAGAGCTAGCACGTTAACGCTTAGCAATTGTTCAGCAATTGTTCACAGATGTGTCTGAATATTAAAAGGAAATGCATATGGGTGTTCAACTGAATGAAGAGTGTTAAGATGTGCGTGAACAAGCAGGAGGAAATATAGATGTGAGCATGTAGGAGGGAAAAGACTATTACAAGGGCAATCCAATTAATGCAAATGATGCATGCAGATGTCTTTGGCTTTTTAGTACCTTTCGCTCTTTTACTCCGTAGGATCTGCAAGCTGGGGACAAGGGAGAAGAGTGCTGTCTTCCTTCGCGTGGCAGCAGTACTCTGAAACCTTAGAATCCTACCCATGCCCGTAGACAAAGAGGGGACATATTCTTGTGCTTGTGTGCGTATGAATGAGTGTAGAGTAAAATAGCCAGTGATCCAAAGGATGCATTCTTAATGGAACTTAATTTTGTCTTCTACAAGTGTCTGTGTGCCTGTGGACTCCACGGTCTTTAGGGGAGCAGTGTCAGTGGTTTAAAATTCAAACAAGATAACTCAAAATAACTGAAAGTAACCCCCCTCTTTTTTTTTTTTTTGGCTGTATGCTCAGGGTCAAATCCCGTTTGATTTATTTTGCTATTGACTTAACAGGACTATTCACCTAAAGGAAGCAGGTTTTGGTCTTGAAAATAGACATTCTTTCAGGTACATATTGATCGCTGGGGCTGGATCTAGTCCATCCTTATGATGTACTTTCTGACAAAATGGCTTCTGCTCTTATCTTGGCATCTAATGTGTGGTGAATAATGACTTTAATTAAAACAAGACCTGACCGCTTGGTCTTTCAGATGAGATACATAGCAATTTCAAGTATGTGGCTTGAGCATTTGCAAATTTTTGCTTTTTCTTTACTCCACTACAAAATGCCCTTTTCAAGAGACAGTCCAGGCTGTGACCTTGTTCTCCTCAAGTCAGCTAGAATTTTGCTGTTGACTCCAGTGAGTGCAGGACCACCACTGGAAGGCTTGTAGGAAATCAATGGAAACTTTCCCTGTTTACTCCAAAGAATTTGGGCTCAGGCCTTTAATCCAACAAACAAATGAATAGATAAATGTTTTCAGACTAACAATCTCAGTTTACAAAATATTTTCCATCAGGATTTCTGTCCATCTATTTATTTTCTCCAAATGTTGTCATGTTGAGGTGTTTTGTGGAAAAATACTTTGGAATGAAGTGGTGTGGCCGATTTAATTTCTCTATGCATTTATTGTCCTTACTGATTTATAGAGCACTTACTATCCTACAGGCTGGTAGCTGTTTCCACTTTTTTCATGATACGATATTAGGTACTTGCATGAAAATTCAGTCTGCCAATAAACTTAATACAGTAGCTATCTAAGATACTTTTATGCTGTCTTCAACATTTTCCCAACTTTCTGTAAAATACATTATGCATTTTCCTGCTGTAGCATATTTTGCTTAAAACTACAGTGTAGCTTTTCCCCAGGAAAACAAACAACCAAACACCTCTGCATATAGAATTTCTTTTTACATTTAGAGTGCACAAATAAAGACTATATTTTCTTTCCAAGATTGTATATATATAGTTTTCTGCCCATTGAGGTGCTGTGAATACAAATTTGGCAACAGAAGTCAGGCAGCCCTCCAGCTGTGTTTGAAACACAAGCCCTCCAGCTTGTGAAACAGAACCACGCACTGCAAAGGAACATTGCCAAGCCAACCTTTTAAAAAGTTACGTATATAGTTGAAAGCGGTCCTGATTTTTGTTGTTGTTGATGATGTTTGTTTGTTTTTGTGCAAAAGCCATTTAGAAGCCTAGATTGTATTCCTAACTCTTTTTAAGGTTGAGATTTTCCACTTAAATCAACTCATAAAAATTTCTGTCCAAGCAGTGCAGTAAAGTTAATCATTCAGTAACAAAACCTGCCCATATTGCGTCAAACCAAGGTGTTCTCTATCTGTCTAGTAACAGGTACTGTTTTTAAAAAACAAAAGGGTTTTGTGTATGGGAAGGGGTCAAGCATGGAGAGATTAGGAGTCAGGGCAATTCTCCAAGCTTGCCATTGTAGTGTTTTCATTTGTTTCGCTGCATCTCAGTATTTCTGAAAAATGCTCTCTCTCACTTTCACCTTCCTTTATCCTGCTGTACCTCCACTGTTCCACACAGCTACACCAATACCTGTACTGTAGTCTTTTCTCATATAACGAGCCTGTACTATGATGGTGAATAATTTTATTATTCTTGGCATTGTCTGTCTACCTCACTTACTGAAAAAACAAGCAAAATAAAACCAAGCACACACACACATAGTGCTGTTAACTTACAAGGTGCTTTACAAATATAGATAAGAGGTATTCAAGGTTCTACTCTACAGAAGACGAGACAAATGCAAGATGAAGCACTTGAGAGCAGCTCAGAAAAGTGAGGAGATGGAGGAGGTGGAAATGACTTATGCAAAGAATAGAGGAGTTTTATAAAGTGGGGTTTCTGAGCAAGGGTTTTAGGCAGGACAGAGGGTGAGTGGAGGAAAATGGTCAGGAACAAGGTGCAGAACAGTTAAGGCATGAAGGTGGGAGTGAGGAAAGGAGAGGAAGTTTAGAGTAAACTCAGACAGATGGTGAATTGTGAGGAAAGGTGCTTGAGAGGAAGACAACTGATAGAGAATTTATGACAGGTTTGTTGAAAATGGGCTGGAAGAGACTTCAGGAATTCCATATAACTTTATTTATTTATTTTGACAACACTTGACTATCTATGACAGCTTTTTGGCTTACCTTATTCATAGCCTTATTTATAACCTGCAATGATAGAAGCTTACCTACATGTTGTTATGATAGAGGATTTCGCTGCTATTTAAGTTAACTTTCCCTTGCATTAAGTATTGTCCTGTCTATTGTGTCTGCTTGTGAAAAGGAAGGATAGAAAGTAAAACCCAAATGCAAGATAGGAAGCCAGAGGAAGAAGTGTGCTCTTTCTCTGCATGTCTTCTTGTCTGATCTGTCTAGTTCACTAGTCCAATCTTCTTTTCTCCCTATGGTTTTGTAAGGGCCAAGGAAGACTGGCTGAAAAATTGATTTGGTATGCTGAACTGATCTTTATTAGTAAGGATAGGATAAACTCAGGGAATAAGCCAGATCCCACAGGATGCTTTATCCCTTCATCTTCTTGGGACTTAAATGGGTATTTGAGAGACTCAGTATCTTGTAGGACTGTATGTATTGGCTTTTTCTTTATACACTGGTGTTTTATTTTGCTCTCCATCACTTATCTCTGCAATTATTAGGCCAGCACCAAGTTAAGCAAGGGACATGTGAAGTTGTGGCAGTGCATCGTTGCTGCAATAAGAACCGGATTGAGGAACGATCGCAAACAGTCAAGTGCTCCTGCTTCCCAGGGCAGGTGGCTGGTACAACAAGGGCTCAGCCCTCATGTGTGGAAGGTAAGCAGCCTCCTGCTCACTCATGGTTCATTAAGATTGTTTGAGAATTTTAGTCTCCTTGATTGTTTGACTTCCTACTGCCTCAAAAGCATAATCCTTCCTTTTGTTAATTTTGAAAACATTGCTGTGCATTGATGATAATGAGTCTGTGCATAAATCTGGGTGTAATTAATCCTGTTAATATATGTACTTGTCCATTTCATGTCTGTGCCAATAGAACTTGTTATTTTTTCACACAAAAACTCTCCTTTAAAACTAGTCTGAAAACAACATAAGCCAAAAATTTAAAGCTAATGATATTAACCCTTCCGGTTACCTTTAGACATAATAGCTTGGCCAAAATGTCACTGCATAATAAATGCAGTCCTAAGACTGGGCTTACGGGTAGTGGTGGGACATCTGATTTTGATAGCTGCTCTCCAGATGGATGTTTCACCATTTTATGTGCCCAATGGTCTCTTATGCTGGGCATCAGTACTATAATGATGCCTCATGTCCATTCATTTTGTGTGTTGTAACCCAATTAAGTTACAGTTGGTAGAGTAGAGCAAGCATACTGCTGCACAGGGCTCAGTGTCTAAACTAGGACACCTACCTGATAAAAGAAAAGTGTGGTGCAGTTGTCCCAGTCCATCAGCTTCCTGGGTAGATGTGAAATCCTCTCAGCTCAGTGTTGCCATCTGTACACTTAGCAGTTTTAGCAGTTTTCATCTGAAATGAAATGTGTTGTATACACTAAAGCTAAAATTGTACCTTGATTATAATGTTGACCAGGGATTCTGAAACTCTATAAAACTTCCTTACCCAAGGTTCACTCTGCACCTCATCTCCGCCCTTTTCCTCTCTGTCCTATTGACAGTTCAGAAATTGTGGGTCGCCCTCCCCCAGCACCAGAGGCTATTCCCTGGAGAAGCTGCTGCTGATGCTCTTGTTATTAACTTAATAAGCAGTTATACCAAGACTGAGATTTTTTTTCATCATAGAAAAAGTCTAGTGAAAGTCTTATGTCATGTATATATCAGTAAGCATTCAAAAGATATTTAAACAGAAAGTTCTGTATGATCTACACTTGAATTGAAACAAATCAAATTCAGACAATACTCAAGTAGCTCACAGCTAATTAACACTGATGTAGAAGTTAATAGATCCTCCATTTTATTAATTCATAAGGAAAATACTTGTTTTCGTTGTTTTTTTTTTTTCCACATGAAATTGCAACCATTACAAGTTAAATATAAAACAAAAGCCTCAAAGTCCAAATTTTTCAAACTTTCAGAGCTATTTAGTTCTAGACATAAAATTCTAACTACATGCAATATGTCTGATTTTTTGTTTAACGTATGTTCCACCTTTTATTTTTAAGTAAATAGATTTTTTTAGCTGCTTAGACTTTTCATGCCTTGTACTTTAGAAATGCAAACAACTTTGTACAATTCGTTAATATTTTTTTGTCAAGTGAGAAGTACTCTGTGTTTTTTGGTGGTATGTCAAGCAACAGAAATACTTTTATATATGAAAGATAATAAAAATGAGGCATTGTTTTAAGCTTGCCTAAGGATTGCAAAGGTGGCATTATCATTCCATGGTAGAAAGACATAAATGCATGATACAGTGGGAGCTTAATTGAAATTGTCAATGCAAATAGTTGCTAAAAGAATATAATAGCTATTTTTTCTTCAAGCATAGTTGAGATTAAATAAGACAAAATATTGTGAATGTAAGGTTGTGGTTTCTAAAGTGGAAGCCTTTGATTCCACCTTCCCTCTTAGGGTAATGCTTTAACATATTTCACTTATTTTTGCAAGCATGTGGGACTACAGTCAGTGTTTTTCAGTTGCGGTAGCACAGAAACTATAACTATCTTTCCTTAGCCTCAGGGTTAGATGTGTTTTCTCCCACTCTGTACACATCCTTCAGTAGGCTTCTATGCTGTTGAAACCATAAACAGTTAAAAAAAACAAACAAACAAAAACTTTTGAATTTGCATATTTCAGACTGGTACAGATGATTTATTTTCCAACACCTTTTTGCCGAAAGCAGGGATGTTTAATTTGCCTATATTTTGCTCTGAGTTAAAAGGGAAGGATGTGCCCAAAGTGCAGATTAATTTTTCTAACCAAAAGAAAAAGAATTGCATAGCAATTGACTTACAGTAAACTTTTAAAGCATTTTTTTTGAACTTCAGACCTTATACAGAACTAATTATAATTTACATTAGAGTCACAATTATCTCTGTGCTCTTTGATCATGCATGGCATGGCATGGTTGTTGTTATCATAGTTTCTGCTTCAAATTGCTCGCATGTTGAAATGTTAGATAAAATGAGGAAACAATGTAGATCACACTCATTGAGTATGTGCCCAGTAAGTGCCACACAATTTTTGTGTCAGACTACAAAATTTTTGGTCATGCACGTGTAGAAGCTTTTACCCATTGAAAATCATGATAAAATGAACATAGTGCTAACTAAGTCTTTTTTATAGAAGGTATGATTTATATATATGTTCTATTGATAACTTTTGTCTGGAGAGAAGTGCATTAAATACCTCAGAGTAAATCATCACTAGCCAAATCATCTTCCATCCAAGCAATTCTGTTAGTCCTAGAATTTATGAAGAAGAAACACTAAGATTAAAAAAAGAATGTGAATAAGACTAAAGAATTTAAGGGTTTTCTAGAAGGTCAAAGAACCACAATAAAAAAAAAAAGGACACCTTTGTCTGAAAGCCCATCTGGGTTCCAGACTGAAAGGAAGGGGGCTTATGGAAACAAGAAAACAAAAAACCAATGCATAGCAAACAGATAAAAGTACAAATTGCTGAGAAGATTTCCCTCCCACTGGTTTTGAATGTATTTCAGAATACTTGAGTACTCAAAAGGATGCTAATGCTGTGTCAGTATTCAAAGAGAGGAAAAAAAAAGAAACACAAAATAGAATGAATAGTGTATTGCAAATTTGTATGGACAGCTTAATTCAATGAGGTAGGAAAGACATCTATATTCGTCCCGACAACAAACATGAATTAGTTTGTTAAAGTAGAATACAAAGAAATTATTAAATAAAAGTAAATAAAATTATCAGCCCATAGTATGTGAAATATTGAAATTGCTAATGCTGAGGCAGGTCAGTATCACTGTTCTGCTTTTGGTAAGAAATAGAATGGTGAAGTATTTTCTAGTTTGTTAATTAGAGAAACCACTAACCAAGATCTACTGGGGTTAAGTTTTCCATTTTTATTTTTAAATTCTGAATATGTGTAACTTACAGTCCTAACAAGCTGACTAATAGATTTCTGGTCAGTTGTTGAAATTTAAAATGTATTTCAGAATACTTGGGACATTCTAGATGAGCACTAGTATTGTGCCAGTTTTGAGAGGGTAGGCAGTGTGGACTAGATACTTAGAGACGATTGAGGTTGATCTCAGTCCTTCACAAAAAAACTGAGAAGCTGATGTGGTATCTAAATAACAAGGAATTCCTGGAGTATAGATCACAAGAATTTGTAGTTTTCTTGAAAACAAATTTGCCAGATGCAAGTGATTTTATTTATTGAGGCATTTTGAAGACTACTACAGAAGTCCAGACCTTACAAGTAAGCTTGGAAAATAATGTATCACTTATTCAACTAAAGATTTGGTTCCTAAATACTTCTGAGGGTCTAAGTCTTATTTTTTGTAAGCCATTTAACTTTGAACTGTATGACATATTATTGCATATGTGCACTGCTCAGCATCAGTTACCTAGCATACCTCAAAAACGTTCATCTCCACAGTCAGCAATAGGAAGTGGTAGTCAAATGGCACATACATACTGAGATTTCACCGTGCTTAGCTCTACATCTGCCCCTCTGAAACATGTTCAGCGGTGACCTTAAAGCAAATGTAGAACCTATCCTAACAAAAAATGTATGGGGCAAAGGAACAAGTAATGATAAGCCCAAGGTAGTCACATTAGTCACATGGCATGGTCCTGCAAGGAGGAAGTTGAACCTGTTTGAAAGAACTCTGTGTTAATAAAGACAAATGTAGTGTGTTGAGAAACTGAAGAAGTTCAATCAGCTCAGCTTATCAGGCAGAAGATTGAAAAGTTACTTGATTGCAACACATTCAATACCTTCACAGGGAGAAAATGATGATTGCTAAGAGGTCCTGTAATGCAGAAGAAGAAAGCACAACAGAATGGGTTCGAAAGGGAAGAAATCCAAAGCTGTTTCATGCTGAGATTGTTTAATGTCATAAAAAAAAAAAAAAAAAAAAGTCAGTGGGAGAAGTTTCTTTCTTCACCTGCACCCAAATGGCTTGGAAGACAGTGTGTAGCCAAACACAGCTAGGGGCACAGCACAGTGAATTGCATGATGCAAGACAAGATGATGTATTGGCACCTTTTGGCCTTAATCTCTATGAATCTACTGTTTCCATGGAGCCACATCATCTAGGGAACGATGTCAGCAGAAGATTTATTTCTGGTAGGGTAACCACCAGCAGTCGACTGGCAAATGTCAAACTGAAGCAGTCTCCTTCCTCTTCATGAGGGTGGTTGTATGAGTATGACATAACTGCTCTTGTTTCTTAGAAAAGTCATCTGGTGAAACCTCTCCAAGAGTGCCTCAATCTAAATGAAGAGGAAACCTTTACATTCTTCAGAGAGTCACACAGTTGCAAGTGCAACAATCGTTAAGGAACTCTTGCTCTGGAGATGAGCGTGGGGGTCTGATGGAGAATTTTAATAGACTAATCCCAGAAGTGTGCTTGGCACAAACAGCTACAGCCACTTAGGACATATATGTCAGCAGAGTGGACATTAGAACTACAAAGAAATTGGACATAAAGTGGATGCAAGAATCAGTGCTTTGCCTACAGCAGAATGAGGAATTTGCTGAAAGTTAATAGAATGAGATCTGTATTCAGTATTTCAAAGTGTTGCCATTAATCTGAAGAGAGATTTCAGCACGGAATAGAAACCAGTCAACAGAAGAGCAGCAGTCATTTTCTCTGGAAGTGTCTAAACAAGAGATGAATAGAAGGTGAAATAAGCAGTCTGTTGAAGAGCTTGTGGATCTTGTTTGAGTTAGATTGACTCCACAGGGTTTCCCACTCTCACCTGTGCTTGTTTTAATGAAAGACTACACTGTGGGAAGCGATGGGCTTGGTCCACTGTCTTATGTATTTCTTTTCCACATGGACCTTGTGGACCAGAAAGCTACGTGGGCACAGTTGTTCAAGAGTGCTGTGTGAAACCACTTCTGTGCTGCATTTTTGGCCAGTCAACCAGTGCCTTTTTTAATGAGCAAGTATTAGAAGCAGGGATTCTAGGCATCTGAAGGAACAGCTGAGTGAGAGAGATGGTTTTTAATGTCTGAATCTGAACTTATGTTTTTAAGGTAGTATTGTAAACATGAAAGAAGGTTCATGTGTCGGAGTGAAGGCAAACTCTTAGTGTGTCACCACATCCAGGCTCAAAACAGCGCTCTGCGGGGCTGTGTGATGCAGTAGCCAGGCCTCCCAGGAGGGCTCCCTGGCTTTGAAGCAGAGCTCTGAAGATGCAGCCAGATTACTCCCAGGATCTTTTGCTGAGGTCTCTGTAGGTGCCTGCAGTCTTCTTGAATCTAGCCTTCTAGATTAGTCATATTTATCTGAAATAAATGTGGTGTAGAAGTTGAAACAAATTTAGAAAGTAGAGAAGATATAAAATAAATTACTGGACTATTTGTCTGGGCTGGAAGTGATACCTCACCTCTTAGGAAGCACCACCAGTTTTCATCCATTTCATCAACAACCAACCAGCATCAATGCAAATGATCTAAGATCCAAATGACGGGTGACAGAAAGAGTGCATTCATTTTATAATTTTATGAGATTGAAAAAATCATTTATAAAAGCCAAACTGGTGTTTCAGAAATATATTTTTCATAGTGCTCTTCAGGTAGTCTTAGAGTGAAAGTGCAAAACAAAAGTAATTGAATGAGCATTTCCGCAATATCCTGATGTCAGCTTGCCTGCTTGTCACCCTAATTTGAAGGTTGTAGAAATATGAATCTACCTTGAAATTAAAAGGAAAAAAAGTGCTTTACAAGAAGTAGACTAAATTATTTTTGTTCATCTCTTTTGGATGTAGTGTCTTTTAAAGCATGCAGTTCAATATTTTGTGCACATAGTAGAATAATGCAGACTAAATCAACATTTTCTGCCATATTTTATTTTGAAATCCAATTTAGTTTATGTACGATTATGAACTGATATATTTTAAAATCATTTTATAGAATTTGATGAATCCTATGAACAGTGCAAAACAGAGAAATACATGCTGAAGTTTGCAGTAGTGAAGTTTGCAGTAGTTTGTAGGAAAGTATATGTTACCAGCAGTATTAAAAAGTCACGGCTATGCTTATAAAAAAAACAAACATTCTTATTAACAGAAATTGGCTTAAGGCTAGAAAATTAATAAATTTGCACAGTTAGTGTACTACTGAAGTCTTCCTGAAACATATTGCAAAACTGGCAGTGTAACTGCAAGTAGATTTTTAGTTAATTAATACTTTCCAATGGTTTCCATGTCCTTATTTGCACTATTTGATGACTGACCTCACATGCTTACATATCTGTGCAATTCTATTTTCTTACCCAGTGGAGGGAGAAACTGGCATTTCTTCATCCAGCCTCACATATGCATATCCGGGTTAAAAGAGAAGCCTGTTTCATACCACCTTACAGCAGATACATAGCTGGAGCATGTAAATGAAGGAAGGAAATCACCTCTGTAGATGGTGGAAGTTGTAAGGCACTTCCAGATGTCAATTCAAAAATGGGAGTCAAAACACTCTGTAGCAGTGCTTGGCTATCTTCATCGTTTGCATATGTCATTTACCTTTCCGTGTGTTTGTGATGTTTTTTTTTTTAGCCACATCTTTAGCTCAAACATGGTCAGTGTGATAAGCCACTAAAACTGGGTTCTACTTTCTGTAATCAAACAATTGGACAGCACACACGCAACCTCCCCACAAAAAACAACAGTATTAAAAAAGATTGTATTCTGTTTCTCTTTCCCATTTCTTTTTTCAAGCTTCTATTGTTCTACAGAAGTGGTGGTGTCATATGAACCCCTGTTTGGATGGAGAGGACTGTAAAGTACTACCAGACTATTCAGGTTGGTCTTGCAGCAGTGGAAATAAAGTCAAAACCACAAAGGCAAGTACAGAGATCACCTATTTAAATATAGGTGGCAGTCTGCTGGTGGCATTTGCCTATTGCATTGCATCTGCAGGTGTGAGTACCAGTGCTGGACTCCTCAGTGTTCTGGAAAGTGGTGGTTAATGCAAACATTCTCAGGGAGGAAAATTCTGGGTCAGAATTGCCCCTTCATTCCGAGCCTAATTAAGTTACTGGATGCTGGAGTCAAACCAAAGAAATAATTCAGTTGTGACCACTGCTAGTGGGATAACTATGTTCCAGGATCAATTCTTCAACTTGCAGACTGAGTACATAGATCTGAGGTCTTTACCAGTGTCATCTAAAGTTATAATCCTGTGCTACTGGAAAGTCCTTTTAGCTTTTGAATGACAACCTTGGGAGTTGAGAATTTTTACTGACGTCACTGGAATTGTGGGACACTGAACACCAGTGGAAATCAGGCTTGGTTCAGATAATTTCTAATTACAGGCTGTCATGTAGACAGCCTGTTTTTTAAACAAAGCTTTGCTGTGCCATCCTATTTCTTAATTAATGGCCAGCAGAAAGAAAATATCACGTTCTCTGTCTGCTTAACAATCTAAAATGAGTTCATTACATTGAAGTTCAACAAGTCATAGCAAACTGCATTTCTAAATGTATCATAAAACATGAGTCTTCAGCAGGGAATAGCAAGCAAAGACATATGCTTAGATTTTCCCTTTCCAGCCTCTTCTAGATGGGAATGAATGTTGTTGATTTGGTAACAGTCTGAGTTAATAAGCAAATACTGACACCAAATGTTGTTCAATAATGGCTGTTCTAAGGAGTGAAAACTGTACTAATTCTGGATGAAAGAAGGAAAATTAGATGGTTTGAACAGCTGTGGTGTGATATCAGTGTCCAGAGCTCAGACACACACATTCCATGGTGGCAGGCTGGAGAAATCTGACTTAAAAAAAAGGGGGTGGGGAGGGGTTTCTGAAAAACCCTATTCCTGTTCTTAAGATCACAGAATCCCAGAACAGTATAGGTTGGAAGGAATTCCTGCAGGTCATCATGTCCATCCCCCCTGCTCAGTCAGAGAAGTTGCAAATCATGTACCAAAAGATGAAGATGTAGTCTATGGTGTGCCTAGGCCCGACTGATACTGCACCTGAGAGCTGACCCTAGAATCAGTATTTGAAACTGGAAGTCAGTTATGGCAAGGTATAGATTACCCTCAGCCTTTGATTTTTTTTTCACAGGCACTGACTTCAGCTACTCCTATAGAGGTAAGGGGCAGTGTGGTAGCATCACACCAGAGGGTAAGAAAGGCAAGTAGGAGTTCTATATATTGAATCAGACAACTTGATCTCTGGACATGGCAGAAAAGAGCTGACACTGAACCAATAGGACCTTATCGGGAAAGAATTAGCCAGGGTTAAATATCCATGATACCCTTAAGAGATTCTAGAGAGATGAAGGCTAGAAGAAGGACCTTTACGTTGGCATTGATGACTGAAGACTTGAGGCATTAAGTCTTCATTCATGCATTTGTCTCTTCCTTCCTATGAACAGTTGCCTTTTACTTCATTGAGGTCAACTGACCACATGAGTCATATAGCCTGTGCTCATGACTCTTGCTCTTGAAGAGTGAAAAGAAGCAGCCTGAGCCAGTGGGATTTTACTAATAGAAGGGCAAATTTGGCATGGATCATTTATTTTATTATCCATGACAAAAACTGCAACCAGCAATCTACAGAATATGGTAATGCATTCTGATGAGTTTAGGGATGTCTTTATAAAGCTGGAGTGGGACAAATCATCCTGCCTGCAATTAGACCTGTGCAAATTCATCAACTCCAGTGAGTTTGTGCGGGTCTAACAGAGGGCAGAGTGTAGCAATATGAGTGCAAATGTTATTTCATTAAGCTCGTCCTCCACTTTGCTGGGACGCAGAGTGATGCATTTTGCATTGATTTTTATCACCATAGGAGATTGAGGGGTATTTAATTGAAAGGATAAGCAAACTGGCACTTGCGCTTAGATGTGAATCATTCTACTGTGTTACTGATATGAGAGCTATTCATTTATCCCTTTACATGTTTTTACTTTCCTTTTGCTGCCCTTTTTAAAATTTATTTTAGACTTGAACACTTTAAGCTAGGACTGTATTTTATTGTGCAAGTGCTTAGCAACAGTGTAAGGGAGATCCTGGTTCTGACTGGAGTCTTGGGGTACTGCAACAACAGAAATATAGATATGAATAACAAAGTTAGTGGTTAAACATCTTAGTGAAATGATGAAAGAGAGTCCTGAACTTCAACTAGTGACTGGCCGTTTCAGAGAAGGAAACAGGGGCCACCTCCCACTAGATCAGGTTTCTCAAAGACCACTGGATTCACTCTGCCCAGCTGCAGGCATGGTTCCACCCAAACTGAGTTGTTTAGGATTCTCCAAAGCCACATGGAGAGAAATGGGTGATCTCATAGCATCACTGTGCCCATCTACAAGAGTATTCCCAGAGAGGGCTTCTCTCTTCTGTACCTTAAAAAAGACCCAGATGACAAGCTGACATGTAGATGGCTACTTGCTAGACAGCAGAAGTTGTGCCACAGAATTTATTCCTGCATCCATGCTTCTTCTGTAGATATTTTGCCTGTCTTGTGGGTGGCTTCCTCTGTCTCCCAATGTACAGATGTTGCACAAATTTAATGAGCAATGGTAACTGTAAATTCTGAACGGAGACTTGTGGCACATGCAGTATTGGTCTGCAAAGAAAATGGAAAAGAATAGAGAGAACGGGAAAAAAAAAGATTCCCTTGCTAGATGGAAAAGTAAAGTATGGTATAACTTATTTTTTGATTTAAAAGTGAACCAAAGATTTGTTCAAACTCAGCTCAATCAGTAAAATATATATTAAATGCATTATTAAAACTCGGCACAAATAGAGGACTGTCATATCTGATTGTGACCAGTAGTCCAAACCATAAATCAGCCTGTGTGGCTCAGTGCTGGGATACTTAAATAAGAAAGATACAGCAAAACCCTTGTGGACAATTATAGAAAATGTACCCATACATGAAATTCTTCCAATTTAATATTTGGCTTATATCTAAAGCATGAGAGTTGAGATCCATCCCATATTAATTTTTTTCTGTGTTATGTAGCAAAGATGATCTCATTACCATTTAAATTTCTAATCAATTTTTAAAGCTTACTAAGACCTCGGGATCAGAGCTAGCTGGGACAATGAGTTCCACAGGTTAATTATACACTGAAAGAGGAAATGCCAAGTAATCACTTTTAAGACTTCTATCTTTTTATTTTGTGAAAATACAAGAATAATTGAAGTATATGAAACATGGGAGACTCCTGATGCTACTCAGTGTTTAAATGAATAGCTAGTAGCTGAGTGGGACAGTTAAAATGTGGAAAGTTGAAGAGCTTGTTGTGTTTTACACCAGTTGCCTTGGGGAGGGAAATAAAAACTTCTCTGTGCTACATGTCTGTTAAGTTTTGTAACGTGTCTAGACACTACAGAGCAGGGCTGACAAAGCTCCCTCCGTGCAGGCTGCCTATTCTCATCCGTTTTCAGGATGGGAAATCTGATGTGACCCCTCCTTAGGGTGTAGCCAAACCGACTATCTGTAGTTGCCTTCCATAAGGTGGACTGCTGGGAATGGGTAGCACTTTGCATGAATGGTCTCTGGGGATTAAGTCATACTCTTGTGCTGTAGGCATTGCTGTTGAAAATGAAAATAAAGCAGAAGAAGATTTCCATAAGATGTTGTTGGCAATTTAATAGTAATCAGCCATTTCTTTATCTGCAGCTCTTCTTTATACGACTGAATAACAGTCTAGTTAACATTTGCATATGGAGTCTGTTTCTGTGCAAGTTTTGTAGGTCTGGCTGGGACCATTTCATTCATGATGTATCCTTTATACAGTTCCTTTACAGCAACCAAGCATGTTTTATCACCCTTGTTTGAATGATTCTGTGTAGGTAACTGTTTATTTTTCTTTTATAGGTAACACGGTAGCAAAGAATAAACCTGTGGGTCACTACCAGCACAATGGCACGTGCAACTGTGTTGCTTGGCTGTCAGACAGACCCTTCTTTTGTGATGATGCTATTGACTTAATTATTTGAACTTACAAAAATAGTCAGCGAAAAGAACAATACTTCTTTCAACTGTGGTTGCAGTTCCTGAATCTGGATTTTGCTATACAGAACAATACATGTTTAATTTTGCGAGAAAACACAAGGAGATTTGGTTCTACCTGAAATACACCTCGGATTCTTCAGATTCTGACACCTAGCAGCAATTCATGGAAGCATACACCTGGACTTCTGCAGTGCATCAATGATAAGACTTTATGACATTAAGATATGTAAAATTGCTTTAAATGAGTTTGGATCATGAAGGTAATAGAGGTGGTCAAAGCTTATGTTACAACCAATATGGATTTATGTGAGGTAGTTCTCACAGTACAACAGAAAAATACAAAGCTGATCCCAATGCTGAGTGAGTAAATGTCTTTGTGTATTTTCAACTGTGATTTAGTAACTATCAAGGTTGTTTGAAGGTGAAAAGATAGCACTTAAATGAGTAACAATTATTGTGGGGCATACTTTGGTTATATCTGTGCAAGTAAATTTATTTCTTTAGATAGTTCTAGGTACTTTAACTTTTACATTCATGAGTGATGGCAGGGAAGCATGAGGAAGAGACAAAATTTGAAAGGAGACAGTTTTTCTTAAAATAAATCCATTCTCTAGGGGAATAGCAAAGTATACATATTCTTTGCCTCTTTGAATCTAGATATGGAAAAGGATTTAGCCATTAGCTAGAAATATTCATTCAGATGCCTCAAAAAAGGAGAGCATGCTTGTACTGCATAAGGAGGGCTTACTGGAAGGAGAGTAATTTGTTCAGATTTTCATAGCTTTGGTTATATCCTAATAGGTAACTTTAAATTCATGAACAAAATTCTAGATAAAAGTGAATCTTCACTTTAAATTAGTTCTTGTTTAGAATGATTATAATAATTAAATGTCCAGTTCTCTGACAGACTGAATTTCCAAGTGATTACATTTTGTGACACACAATTGTTCCATATTATTGTAGATGCATTTCATACTGTTTTTCTTATTTGCCTGTTACAGTTTTTTGTCATCAGTCTTCATAAATAGAACAGTAAGTAGAAGCAAAGCTGTAGCCAGGCTGATTCCCATTACATCATTTTGTGACTTAAGATGCATTAAAACCGACTGAGAATGCAATGATGCAGATGGATATCATGAAGATGAGCTGCTGCTGACCCAGCTACTGAACTCATTGTTTTGCTTTATGTAAATGTGAGTGTAACAATGTAAATCTAATTTCTACATAGCCAGGAAAGAAACCAAAATGAGTGTGTTGTACTACTTTAGATCGCTGTGCATAACCTTTCTAGTGTGTGGGAACCATACCATCAGCAGTGTGGAGCTGCTCAGAGTAATAATTGCTAGCCTTTGATTTGCTGGAGTGAGTGGGAGTTTTCAGCCAGGTAATTCCATAGCAGGTAGTGGTGGAAAGATCTGGCTCTGTGTTTTTTGGTTTTGACTTCTCTGATTTAGCTCACTTTCAGTTATGCATTTGATTACAGCTGGGATCATAGTGGTCATTGTACTTGGTGATAAGTAAACAAGAAATGTTCTGCTCTGTGCGTGGACAGCTGAACAGGCATTCTACCTAAAAGACTCTGCTTGCCCTAACGAGCTCTGCATTCCTAATATTTTTTCATTGTTTCAATTTTCTGATTAAATTTTAAAAGGACCTTTACTCTTTCTATTATTTCTGTGTATATCTGTTCAAGAGTATCATCAGTGAACATGGTTTTTGTTTACTGTTTGTACAATGTTGACCCATAACTGATATTTATTTATTTATCTTGGTAATTTCTGTATAAAAGCATAGTAAAAAGCCGTCACTGAGCTGTTCTGATCTATGTGGTCAAACAAGAATTTTAGAGAAAAGTTATTTTTCTTTTTTTTTTTTTGACGATAAATGCAAAGAAAATATGTTATTTGCCGGTGGTCATACAGGGGATTTGTGGCAGAGTTGAGAACTGAACCAGAACTTCATGCATCTGATTAAATCTTTCTCATGGGGAGCATAAGAAGGAGAACAGTATGTTACACACCTTGCAATAGCTGCCTGCACGGGGCACTCAGCTTCACTGAGGAGAGGGAAAACTAGAACATAAGTTTGATAGCATGGGATTATGAAATACAGCCCAGATGAATGACTTGCCTTCCTAGATCCTTAGCTGATGACAGAGATTTTATATTTCTAAAACAGTTTCATTCCAGAGGATCTTGGGTTGATTTACAGCCTTTTCTGACTCACTGTACAAATGCTGTAATACATGCGTGTCTCTTTTTGGAGAATTGCTGTTCTACTGCTGTTGTCTGGCATCTGACTCCAGCATTGCCCTTCTGCTGAGCAATAGCAAAACTGAAGGCTTGGCCAGAAGCTCTGCTAGTAGAGAGATCAACATCACAGATATCTGGTGTGTTCTCCATGTAAGTGGCTTAATTTATGCATACCTTTGTTCTGGAATAGCAGCATTTGTAAGCAGCGTGCTGGCAATCTATCAGAAATCTCAGCTTGCTTCCCACTGTTACACTTCTGTGGGGCTAAAACCTGTGGGTCATCGTGTCCAGGCTTTGTTCAGGAGACACTGCCTCCTGCAGCCTGGTTCAGAGACTGATCCCTTCTGTCTTAAAATGGCAGTTTTGCCATACAATTTCTAACAAAAAATTGTTGCAGGCACTAGCTCTTCTGATGAGATATTATTCTGATATGCAGGCTGAACTGATTTATGTCCTGATTATACCTATATCTCACTTAACTGTGTTCTTTTATTCCCTCATTAGTATGATCCTGATGTGTTTTCCTTCACTCAGCTGACATTTCAATAGATATACAATAACCATGACCTCTTCATCTTTTTCCCTACTTATCTGTGTAGCCCTATTTGCATCCACTGCAATTTAGGTGAATCTTTTTTTGAACGAGGATTGCCAGAATTATGCACTTTATTTGACATATGCCATTGCCAGTGTTCTAAACTATGATTTTCTAAACCACTTTCACATCTCTGCTGCAAATACTTCACTTTCTGTGGCCTGTGTTGCTTTTGCCTTTTATGTAGCTGCATCACATTAACAATTCACAGTCAGTGAGGGTTTTTCTAATACTCTGGGCTTGCATCTTTTCAGCTCATGCCTTCCTGCTGGTAGTGTACATCCTTACCAACGCTGCCTCAGAGCTGACCTGGAAGTTTGAGCTGCTGAACGTCACCCCTTGTTATTCTCTCTCCCACAGGCTGAGGTTGTGAGGTGCTGCCTGGCCCCTGTGCTGGGGTTTTCTGTGTGCCTCTTTGCAAGGCCATGGTCCAATGATCTCAGCACTGACAGGTGAGGACCTCCATCATACCTCATTCTGAACAGAAGGTGATATTGTTCACTCTTCAGTGACTTCCTTACCACCGTCTTTATCTTCTCCAATTAGATAAGAAAATGTCTGTGGTGTTAAATATATTAAAGCATATATTTATATCTATATATAGATCAAACTAGATTCATGGCATTTTATTTATCTAGAAAATAAATTATCTTAATGGAAATCCTTGCAAGGTTTCTCTTGCGTTCTGCAGCTCTGTTAAATCCATGATAGATTTTATTCCACTTTCCACTAAGTCTGTTATCTTCAAGGATTTCTGTTTGAATTTGTACCTGAAGAGAGTGAATAAAATTTTTACGTTTGCTGTAAATTTTCTTAAAGGTTTAGTTCATAACAAACCTACAACAATAGAAAATGTCTTTGAAGAATAACAATTTGCTTGCAGACTGAGCAGACCCTGAGGTAAGAGAACCGTTAAGGCTTCTGTCACACCAATAGACACTTCTATATCTATTGAAATATAGGTGAGCTTGTAAGAAACTTTTAACTATTTAGGGTAAATAAATGCCTTTAAACTGTTGTAATATCTTTTTAAGGACTGCTTTCACAGCACATTATCCCCAAGCACTGCATTGTAGCAATAATTCTGGGCATATTCAGAATGGATCTGCTCAGCTTGGAATTTGGAATATGCTGGCTATGTTGAACCTCTGGGTTCATGAGGATGGGTGTTTGATATTTATGGCTGCAGAAATCCAGGTTCCAGCTGGGAGGCAGCAACTTTTAAAGATGCATTAACTCTTTCATTTATAGTTATCTGCCTCAGCCCTAAACTGAACTGTGGTATGGACATTGGACATTTAGGGACATTGGATGATCTAGCACTAGCAATAACTTCTTCATTTAGGGTATTAAACGATTTTATCTTTGTAAGTGCAGTTTTGTGGAACTGACTCCATTGTAAGATCTTGTGATTTGGTCCCTGAAGGCTTCTCAGCAAAGGAATAGAGACACAAATATTTTGTACTCTCACTGCAGTTATGTTTCACTCCATAACAGTCTATACTGACATGAGGTTGCATAGATTAGTAATGGTAATTACACAAGAACTTGTAGATTGTAGGAATCTACTATCCCTTTTTCTCTTTAATGTATGCATTAGGTGACAGTTTGCTAATCCCACTCACATGGCTCTTGGCTATACAGTCCTTGTTTGTGCTCTCTCTGTGATTCAGGGTTGTGGGTGGATGCACTTTCTTCACTTTTTTAATTTTTAATTTTATTTTTTTAAATTTGAACCATCAGGGATGTTTTTCATGTAAATGCCTTCCAGCCAGGAAACTTTATTCTTGGTCTTTTGAGTAGAGGAAAGTTTGGCTCAGGGATGAAAAGAAAGTGAAGAGAGGCAAACTTTATCCTATCACACAAATGATCTCTACCTGGAGCCAGAAGAGTAACAAGGTAACATTGGTAAGATAACTTCACCTCAAGATACCTAATACTATTTATACAGAGGGTTATTAGTTAATGGGCTTTTCAAGGACAGT
The DNA here is from genome assembly GCF_011077185.1 of Oxyura jamaicensis. NCBI lineage: Eukaryota > Metazoa > Chordata > Aves > Anseriformes > Anatidae > Oxyura > Oxyura jamaicensis. Next base: position 16,517,808 of record NC_048904.1, on the reverse strand, counting down.
TGACCTATAGCCTTCATATTCCTGAGACTGAAGAGAGCCATAATAATTGGAAAAATAAATTTCCTGCACTTTAAAAGAGCATTTAAAATATCATCCATCAGCTACTATGAGAAAGAGACGAGGAATATTGCAACAGTGGAAAAGTAGCCTAAAAGATGATAAATAATTAGGTACAGAATATATCTGTCTGGTGTATAGTAGTATGCAAATCCACACAAACTAATGTGTTGAATGATTTTCCAGTTTCAGAAACATGGTAATTTTTTTCCTTACTATGTTTTCTCACAAATAAGCCCATTGCTTAAAATTCAGCAGAAAAAGTGATTTGCAAGCAAAACCGTCAGCTATTTGCTTACCCTTTAAATTAATTGGCCCACAAAGTAATCTACCACAGCGGTAAAATCAATGTAAAATGCATTATTCTAAGTCCCTGCAAAATAAAATAGGTCCTTTGTAAAATAACACTAGCATTCACAGGACCAAACTTTGTCCTCACTGAGTTTCGTATGAAACTCCTTGAGTTGACGAGTTCACACAGGTCCATATGAATGCACAATGGTGTTCTCTAGTCTGTCTTTTTAAGCTGTGGCCACAGACAACAGGAAGCATTAACAAATATATGAGGATTTTGCAGGATTTGCAGGAAGACTAGAGGAATGGTGCTGCTACTTTCAACGCCTCACATGCGGTCTTTGCAAAGTAAAGGTAAAGCTTTTCATTCTACTTGGGACCATTTCGCAGGCTATGTATTTGGCCCATAGGGAGCATAAGTATCTCAGAGAAGTCAGCAGTGAGCTGATGGCTTGCTGGTGGTAGTTAACACATTTTTCAGAGACTTTGCAAGTTGTAACATGACTGTGCTGAGTGCCTAAATATGTGTTTCAGGTCCTGCAAGGAAGAGGCCATGGGATACTTGCACCCTTAGCAGACCAGATTGGTGGGGTGTGTGTGAAGGAAATGATTTTTTTTTCCTTTTTTTTCCTTTTTTTTTTTTTTTTTTTTTTTTTTTTCCCCCGCATGGTGCTGTTCCCCTAAACATTTTTCTCTGTACATCTGCTACAAATTCTTTCTAATCTTCTGATGCTAGGAAAATACAAACAGTCACAAAGGGAGTGTGAATTCTTGCAGCAAGGGCTAAAAGAACATTTTTTGTCACTTAAAGTAAAGCAGACAAGGTAGTGTATCCCGCAGGACACTAATGAGACACCTGATAACACCAAGCGCACACCTGACCTCTTGACACGTGAAACGAAGATGACAGATGTACTGTCAAAATACAAATCTATCAACTTCATCATGTAAATCTACCCACAGATGCTATACAGTAGAGACCTGATGGGAAACAAACATTTTAACTTACAGAGTAACCTTGTAAACAGGAACTTTTTACAAAAGACTTGGGTTAATAATTTATGAATTGCAACAGTGTCATGAGAAAAGGATGCTTAGCATTGATTTTTGGCAGTGAATGACAAGAAAGTCAATCCCCCAGTTTCCACAATAATGATACACTCACTGTTCTAGTATTAGGGTGTATTGATATACATAATATTTGCATAAAATGCTGTCTCTCATCTTTCATATAATTAATTCTGTGCTTTCCACCTCTTGCTCAAATGTGTTGTGTGTTGCACCCTTAAACACAAAGACTTCTATTCTGCAAATGGGAAACAGCTCGGAATCACTTCAAGACGCTGATTTTTGCTCTTTAATTAGGTTAGTAAAGAGTTTGGTACTTAGAGAAGGAATTAATTTTTTTTTTTCTTGTTTAGAAGTAATTTATTGTGACCTCTCCAAATGATAGCACTTACCCTGTGCGAACACAGTTAATTTTCAAAGATGTGACAAGCGTAGTTTTTAATTAGTTGGGGTAATCAAGTCAAAATGGAACTTTTGTGAAGCACACGGATATTTGCATTACTTTTTAAAAAGTTTTTTTTGTTGTTGTTGTTATTATTTGTATTTCATTTTTATTTTTTCCCATGATTGAAAATTAAGCCTAACAATGAAACAGTTCTGGAGTGTTGCAGCTGATGAATAAGGAAATATTTTTGAGCTGTTTATAGTATCTTTCAGGGCTCTGCTCACAGAACTGTATTTGTCATACAATATGCTTATCTCCAATGAATGTCTTAATATTTTAGCTTTCATTTTAGAAAGGTTCTATCCAAAAACATTTGCAGAGAAGCCCTCAAAACGGGGGTTGGCTATAGCTGTGATTGTCGTTGTGTCTTTGCTCCCTCTTACCCTTGCCCCTTTCTCCATTTACTCACCCACCAGGTTATCATCCTCACCACAGCAGTCTTTCATGAAGGCCATAGAGAGCAGTTCATCACCCTGGGGTCCTTTCTTGACAAGCAATGATGAGGAATGGAGAGCAGGGGCCATGTAACTGGCTGCTGAGGCAGAAGTCTTGCACAGGTTTCGTGCGGCTGTTGTGGGCCCCAGTGTACCATGGTGAGGTCACCACGCTGACTGCTCATGGGTCTGGTCACTCCTCCTTTCCCAAGGTTTTGGTTCCCAAGTTTTGTCCAACTGCTCCATCCACTGAGAACATCACACGTTGGAAGGGCAGAGGCTCGAAGAACAGAAATGTTTATCCATTCAAGCATCCCACTGGAGTTCCGTAGTCACAGCGTGTAAAAGGAGTGGGATCTAAAGCCCCCATAAGCACCTTTGAAGAGATTTTAGTTAATAGTTCTGATGAGGCTATTTCAGTCTGTCAAACCAAATCAGGCCTTGCTCCTCTTTTAGAGAGATGTACATCTGCAGACCTATGGCTTAATGGGCTGATAGCAATTTTAGAGATGCTACAGTCTGTTGAATTGCTGCAGCTGCATTGACAGGATAGACCCTATGGGCCTGTTACAAGCCATTAATGTCCACTGTGTCAAGAATATTTCAACACAGTTATGTTCCTGGGTCATTGATCTGGTGATCCATAGGTATTTAGAATTACATTCTGTCAGACAAATTCTGAAATTGAATCAGGGACATTATCTGGATTATCATCTCCAAGGATTGCTTTGGAAATTCCAGATTTTTATTTTATTTTTTAATGAAGAAATAACAGTACCGCGTCTGCCAAAGATGTCCTCCCTGCTTGATGAGTAGCCCCTGAAATGATCAACATATTATTTCCTTTCTTAACTTTTCTACTGTAGCATAGTACATTCTGGGGGTATGATCCACTATATCCTGAAATGTAGGAAAAATCAATATTTGATGAATAACACAGTAAATCCTGTTTATTTTTCTCTCTCAAGTCCATGAATGTCCTGGCCTGTACGATGAGGAAATTGCTTATTAAACTTCACTTTTATTCTAACAGCACCTGAAGAACATTGCCCTCCAGGAGCCCTCTGTTGCAGTGGCACAAGCAATGTTCTAATTTCAAACACGAAGGCTTATGAACCAAAGAAATATTTTCCATTTCTTTCTCCTTACAGTTTTGGAAAGCCCTTTCCCAGAAGAGCTAATTTATAGCAAACCACCCTCCTCGGCACCAGCAAAACTGTCTCCTTCCCAAACCTTAACTCGCTATGTGTAATTTCTATCTTAACTAGCTCTCAGTTGATTTTGGGGAGTGGCCAAGGAGGAGAGTGCGAGAAGGTCGCCTGACGGAGAGAAACACTGGATTTGGTCCTGCAGTTAATCAGAGTCCTGCGATGGAGGCTGAATGTGAGATCCAGTTGCAGACTCTGTTATGTACAGAGAATGACAAAATGGTTGAGTAAGTGCAGACAGTCTTTTAAATACAGTGGATATCTTAGCATGCACATTTATCATGCAGGACTTTGCATGAATGATGGAGCTGATAGGGTTTCAATCAATGTTTGAAAGCAATTACATCTCTCTCTGCCTTATTGCTTATGACAGCGAGGGCTAAGAAGCCTCGTCTGTTTCCATTCTGTCCCGAGGCACAGATCACAGGGAGAAGCCAGACCACAGTGCTTGCCTTGTGCAGGTTCCTGTAGCCTGGCTGTCTGCATCTCTCGTCCTGCCACGTGGTAAGTATGTAATGTAAGATGTGAGAAGCTTTGCCAACTTGTCTATCAAATATTGACTGTGTGCTGCTACCATGAGGCATTATGGGATAAGTAGTGCAAGACTTGGCTGGCTGCTACAATATAGATCCAAATTTTCCTCATTTCTGTCTTCTTTCCCTTCCCTTTCTTATATCCAAATTGTACGATATGAAGACACATTCAGAAGCCAAAGGAGAGATATTTGTTAAAGTCTCCTGCACTGCTGTTGCATGGACAGAATTAGATGAGAGCCTTTTAGAATTAGATGAGAGCCTTTGCTATTTCCTTTCAAACTAGCATCTTCTGTTATTCAAGAACATTTATGGTATGCAGCAGGGGAAGCTCTTTGTAACAGAATCTGGTTCTTGCAGGCAGGTGCTGCAGCATTGTTTCCCATAAAGCGTGGGCTCAAGGTTTGCCAAATGCTCCGCAGCTGCAACCAGATGCCGTACTGACACCAGACAGCAGTCCTGAGAGCGTGTGGGAAGCTGTTAGCTCGCTGATGTTGCTCTCATTTATCTGTAACTGTAGACACCATACCAAGTCACCGTGGAAATCCATAGAAGGATTTCCTTTTATGAGGCTGGAAAGGCTTTTAGATCCCGATGCTGCAGTGTGCGTGGCACAGCATGACTTGCATTATCACTTCTGCTGTTTGCCCTGTGACAGTCCCTGCTGGGACTGATCTGGGTCTGTGGTAAATGCACGATGAAGGCATACAGATTGGCACACAATGGTGAGCCCACTGTCCGAAGGGAGGCAGAGGAGGAGGTTTTCCTGCAGCACAGTGATCTGCCACTGGCTCTCATCAGTCTCCAGCACCAGTGTACCCAGGTGGATGCTGCAAAGGAGAAAGGCATATCCCACATTTACTAGTACTTTGGTCTTTTGTGTGCCAGGGAAGTGTTGAATGCACAACCTTGTGCTTCAGTCAGGTTGCAGTAAGGAAGAAGACAGACAATGCCAGATGAGAAGGTGTGACTAAGTGCTCCTTATTTCCTTCATCTCTTCCCCTCTAAACTGGCGTTGTCCTTAGTGGTAGATTGAAATTGTGTTTAACTGATGGCAAAATGTATTTTTTTTTTTACATGTTATAAGCAGCCTAACCATTTTTTTACATATTATAAGGCCTATGTTTCATTTCTTAACTAAATGAAATGTTAAATTTACAGAGGTTTTACTTTGAAAAAATCTACCAAAAATCTGAAACTCATTTATTTAGCTTGATGGGCCAACATAAGCTTTTCTTACTTTTCTTGCTTCTTCAGCCCAAGGAGATTGTCTACTATGGCCCTGCAGATGTCTCTGCAAATCTTAATAAATCCTCAAACATCATTTAATGTCTTATGTATATTAGTCACATGTGAATTTAATCACCATTATGAGAGCTTACCATGGGTCATGGTTGCAAAAAACATTTCCCTTGGAAATAATTAACCTCAGCTGCAGTATAATGTGTTAATAGAATTGCTTTAAAGCAGGATAGCAGCCCTATTAACACTTGTCATCGTGCTGTGTATTTTCAGTATGTCTTTCTCTTCTATTGTGTACCATTAGAATGGAAATGGGTTGGATGCAGTAAATAGTCTGGTACACACTGGCAGCTGCGAGCAATGAACTGACAAGTGATTTATTCAAAAGGAGACATCCAACACTCCAAAGATGCTTGCTTCCCAGACACACTTGGACTGGCAGAGGGTACGGCTCTGTAGCCCTTTGCTCAGAGCACCCAGGTGAAGTGGTCTGTTCAACCGCTCTGTGCTGGCTGCTGCTTGATGTAAGAGCTGCTGAATTGAGCTGTATAACTGCACGTGCCAATTGAGCTCTATGACAAGCTTTTCTTCATTAAAATGACCTCAAAAACAGGCAAGGAAACAGAATCATGAGCAGGAGGCTTCTCAAACCTCTAGGAGAGCATGCAGGTGTTTCTTTGTCTCTGGATCCAGTGATGTGGGATCAGCCCATGCAATGTGGGGCTGCTTCAGCAGGTGGGAGCGTGGCTGCCCTTCCCACACCTCCACCAGTACTCAGAGGCACATGCTGGTGGGCAGTGGGCTGAATTTTCTCACGGGGAAAGGGACTGACCCCATGTCCCACATCCCAGGAGAGATGTAAGCATTGATGAGCAGATTGAGTGGGGTCAGCAAAGGGGAAAATTTGAAAATCAGTTGGCTGTGTGATGGCTACACCCAGAAACAGTGCTTATTTTCTACAGCTTCAGTAACCTTCCTTCATAAAAGCAAATTTCATTATATTAAATTTGCAGCAATTGCAGGAAATATGTGACTACAGTATATATTATTTTGCATTGCTTTGCTTTTGCGATTAACTTGTTGGCATAAAAGTCATTATCCGATGACGTCTGGGAACAACAAGAAATGTTGTCTGGGACAAAGGAATCCTGCCCATCTTGAGGTAAACACTTATCTACTTCTGTGCAAACAACCTGATCACTTTTTTGGCAACTGAAATCAGCTGGCACCATCACCGTGCTGCAGGTTCCATCCCAGCTCCAAAGGCTGATAAGTTATAAGTGCTCGAGTCAAACATGACCTAATGCAGGCCTCCTGGAGCTTGGAAAAGGCTCACAATATTTCAGCCACAGCAGGTGCATCCTGTAATCCTTTATTAAAAACTCCTGCCACACACACCCCCAACACATGAAGGGGTCGTATGCAGATTAAATCTGACATGCTATGAAGTCACTACAACCTTTTTCTTGCTCCTAATTAAAGGAAAAAAAAAGCCAAAAAAAAAAAAAATGAAGTACTTCTGAACAGAAATGTGAGGCAGGTGGGCTGAAATGATTGTGCTGTGTTTGGCAATCGCTAAGCCTGAAGTTCACAGGATGGGGAAGGTGCTTGACCTACTGTTCTTCCTGCGTGTGTGTTTAAATTAAATCGTAGGCTTTCTGTGAAAGGTAACTGACATTGTTTAATTAAAAGTCTCTCTTCTGTTCTACCTGGACTTCTAATTCCAGTGCAGTGTGTGGGCACACGGTGCTTTGTCTTCTCAGGGTATAATTAGACTTAGGAATGCAGCTGTCCTGTTTACAGTGTAAATCCCCCTAATGATAAATGGAGTAGACTTACAGAGAAACCCTGATGGTACTTCAGACAGGGAGAGTGGATGATCTTTGCAAATAGCTGGTGGGTAGAAAGTAAATCATTATCTGCTAATAAGCCTCTGATTGCTGGGTGTTTTTTACCATGGAAGATTAGAAGACTTGACTTTGCTTTGTATTAGTCCTGGCTGCAGAGCTGGAGCACGAACAGGGAGCAAATGGTTTGTTGTTGGGCAAGATCCTGACCTTGTGTCTCGGGAACCTCTTTGAGAGCTCGTCTCATGCTAGAAGCTTTTCAGTGGTGTTGGTGCTGAAAAGATTCAGAAGCGGCTAGTCACAAGAAACGTGGGGGAGCAGGTTTTTAGCTATCTGCATTATGAAAGCAGCCAGAATCCTGAATCAGATGTGAGGCCCTGCGTTAAGTGCTCTATCACCAAATAACAGGAGAGCTGCGTCCCGAGGAGCCCCCAGCATCAGGAGGTGGGCTAGGTGAAGGCTGGGAGTGAGGGCATGCAGTTGCCCTCACTCACAGGTGTGGATCTGGTTCCTGAGGAGAGCAGAGCTGTGACTGCAGTCACTGAGTTGTGCTGAGGGGCCACGGAGGGGAGGTCACTCAGCTGTCAGATTTCAGATACCAAAGACTGCTCAGCGGGGAAGAGATGAGGAACATATGGTTCGGTGGGAGGAGGTGACAGTGGTACTGTAAAGCAAGGAATTATAATAAGAAGCAAACTTTTGGTAGGGTGCTGACTTAGGAAACATTGTGGCAGAGGGCAGGAACTGGTGAAGATCTTGGTTGTGTGCACAAAGGAGAAATCAAAGCATGTAAGGATGGGAACTGTGAACAGGGATGAGTCTTGGAAAAGAAATTTGGGTGGTGAAATTAGCTTCCATCACTCACATACTTCTCATGGCATATGTCAGCCTGGAAGCCACTGAACTTCTGACGTGAATTATAAGAGCAGTTTGAAAGCTGGATGATCTGTGTCCATGTGCTGTTCCCCAGGGGAATTAAAACTGGAGACCTACGCTGATGGCTCTCCAGCTCTGATTTTGATTCAGGAGGGAACAGAACCTATTTGTCTGGCATGCATGATGGTGAACGCAGACCTGGAAGGAGGGACCAGCCCCTGGAGGAGATGTGCCACCTCCCTTTCCTTTCCCCATCATGCCTGGGGTGGCTCCCTGGGCCCACAGGAGCTGTTCTAGCAGATGTAAATGAGGAGGAAGCAACTGATGAGGAGCCCTTCAATGGGACTGAGTCCCATCTCTCCTTACCCCATGCTGCTTCAGCATCAAGAGCTCCTGGATGTCTGAAGATCTGCAAAGGAATTGCTCCAAATGGTTTATGGTTTCTTGTAGAGTTTGGGTGTCTGATATGGCTGGAAAGAGACTTCCTAATTTATGGAAATTCAGCATTTAAAAACATTGTTGTCCCAAATTAAGGCAGAAAACTAAAACCTCAAAAATTTTAATTGTGATTACTGCAGTTTGGCTTCTGCCTTTTAAAAATTTAACAGAAGTATCTGTTGATCACTTTAAATTTTAGAGAAAGCAAGCAGTTCTACATAAAAAACAGCCTGTTTCAAGTAAAAAATGTATATTAAAAAAGGGTGGTTTAAACAGATTGCATTTTTTTTTTTTTTCTAAGTAACTAATTTTTAAACCTTCCTTTATCTACAAAATGTTTTGATTTAGGTGAATTGGCATTTACTGATGCTTCCTCAGAAAAATTCCAAACCTGTTGTTCTCACGATCTGACTAACGACAGCAGTTTTCAGTAGCTTTTTGCCAATATGTTGTTTTTGTGCATAATTATATTGGAATTATATTAAAAGGAAAAGTTTTTTCCATAATGAGAATAACCTCTAGATGGATGAAAATGAATATAGAGTTGTAAATGAAATGCTCTGCAAAAAGTGCAAGTTGCACTGCAAGTAAATCCATGCTCTGCTTTCAGGTCTGGGATGGTAATAAATTGAACACAGAGCATTACACAGACAGTGTCAGATATAAAATATATTAATCTTGTCAGAGAGTGTACTAACTCTCCCAGATTTATGATCAGGTGCACTTAAGTGCTGTTCTTCTCATTAATCTTGATTTACAAAACAGTAGCCTTCAGAACAAGGGGTCAGGAAAGAGAAGAGAATCGTAGATGTGTCACTTGGATAACTCACCTTCCCCAGCTACCCTGTACCTTTCAATGGCATCCTTCCATCTTTAATTACTGAAAGGTCTTTAATCTTATCTGTGTAAGGGCAAAATATGATGGATGTGAGGGGTTGCTTGTGCCACTCTGAGTGTGTTTTTAACAACGTATGCCATGGACATTGGTGGGGACAGCAAGATAATCCCTTTTACCACTATCTGGGCTCAATGCTGAGGATGATCAGCAGGAGGTGTTCTGGAAGGGGAATGAAATAGGAGGAGAATGGTTGAAGCCAGTCACTTTCCAGTGAAAGCAGCCTTGTGGAAAAAATGCAGTTCCCAAAGCTTGACACACAAATGGCATATGAGATCATGTCCATCTGTAAAGGACTGTCCCTTTGTAATTCTTAAAAATGTGGGGAGCTGGAAAATCAATTTTCTTTCAATGCAAATAACCCTGATACTTCCACTGGTCAGTACTAGAGACAAATCAGTCTTCTGCACACAATTGTGCCCTGATAATGTTGCCCTGGACACTTGTCAAGGTGGTTGACCTGGAGAAGGAACACTCAAAACGCTTCCCAAATTTACTTGTAATTCATAAAGGGAGTGAAAAAAAAAAAGTCATGAGGAAGCTGCACAGCCTCCGGATGGAAAAAGCTACGTGTATGCCAGAAGAAAATGCTTTTTAAACCTCCTGTCTGATACAGCGTGTGATCAAAAGAAACCATCAAGGATGGATTGAAGCACAGACTAAACTGGACTCTGCACATTCTTCCTGGTCTTGCTTTTCCTTAATTTCTGTAAGGGTATTTAAGGGCTGAAGCATTTGTACTTTGAGGCAAAGATCAGCTGAGGTGTTAAATTTCTAATGGATTTCACAGAACCTTGTCCAGTTCTCTACAAAGAGTGTAGAAACTTGTGACAGTTTATCAGCAACAGGTGAGAAAATTGGGAAAAGTTCTGGAATATAACAGTTATATGAGTTGTATGTTTAAATTAAGAAGTAAATCCACCTCAAAGAAATTATGCCTGAAGTGTACCAGAATTTGGATTTGCCACATCTCCACTAGAAAAATATTCCATAGCAATTGATAAAAAGGGCCTGTTTTCTTTATAGCTTTCCTAGATGCTTTGTTCTGAGCTTTAAGACCTCTCAAAGGAGCACTGTTGCCATGGGGGTTCACTGATGAAAATTCAGTCTTTGATGTAGTTGGGTCTTGAGACACTAATTGCTTTGAAAAATAGGGCCAGGGCCTTGAGTAGGCATCAGATGCTGTCTGGGAGCTATGCGGAAGACTTGAACACAAACCAGATATGCTGCTGGCTACGTGAGCCATAGAAAAAGCAGTTGTTCCCCATTCCCAACCAGCTGGAGCTGGTGAACAGCTCCCAAACTGAGCTTCAAAACACGTAGAGTTGTTATAATCCAGCCCAGAGGTGACAAATTCATGGATTACTGATGCCACCTAAAGCAGCCAGACTTCTCAAGGTGTCAGACGCAAGGCACAGCTCTGACAAATGTGGGCAGTGTGCTTTTCCATGGAGTGGAAGATGATGTTTCCATGAGTTCTTTTTTAAAAAATAATCCTTCTTCTCAACCTGCATTTTGGTTGTGCTTGGATTCATTCACTTCAGCCTTGCTTGGATTCAGTTCAAGCCATCTGCTCCTCTCCAAGAGCTAATTTCCTGGAGGTGTTCTGGCGTGCTTTTAGTGTCAGTGGTTGTATCCGTGGAGAATGAGGACTCCGTCACCGCAGACTGCTGGCAGCCCAGCCCGCAGCACCTCTACGTCTCTCCTAATCATCTTGTATAATTAATGGAGAGAAGAAAGGATTATATGGATGCCTATGGGCAGTTCAAAGAAGGGAGAGCCTTCTTTGTGTCTCCACTCTTGGGTCTGCTGAGCACCAGTAGTAGCAACTACTTTGAGGAGCAGGGAGGTGGTAAGATGCATGCAGGAACGTTCAAGGTCAAGGATGAATATTTGAAAAGCTTTAAGAAACCATTTATCATTGGAAGAAGTACTCTGAAGTACTGGAGCCTGGAGTCTGAATTAAGACTTTTTGTGGAGAAGAAGCAAAGGTTAAAAGGGATATTATTTTCAAGACTCAAAAAGATCATTGAGTCACGTCTCAGTGATGCAATTAAGACTAAATACAACATCAAAACTGAAATCCTGGCTAGTCTGACTGGTTTCATTGGCATCTGATCTTGTAGTTAGCTGCTAGAACATGACACTCTTTTTTTCTCCTTCCCTTTTGTTTAATGGTGTTGCAGAATGAGCAACTGGCTTCAGAACTGAGTCAGCATATGGTGTAGTTGGAAGAAATGTTTTCTGTGGATTTAGAAGGTGTAGGACAATGGTTTTCCAGAAACTTCATCCTGCTGGTTTCCAGTTCCTGAGCCCTGGAGGGTCTCACTTATCTGCTGTATTTTGCTCTGTATTACGAGTTTTGCATTTTTTCCTTAGTTGTGTGCAACTGGTTTAATCAACTGAAGTATACTTCAAAGAGCTGGATGTTTTTGAAAGGTGTCAGAGCCAAATGTCCAAAGATCTTTTTTTCCACTGATGTGACTGAGGCCAGAGCTGTGGTTTGGAAGGAGATGGCCATCGTGGTTGGGAAAAAAAAATTATTCAGTGAAGCACCATCCCACAGTAAACTAGTGAGCATTGGTAGTAACTGCGAACACACCATCCGTGGTGCTTAGCTCTACCAGTGCTTCCCGTGTGTTGCATGAGTGATGCTCATGGTGAGAAGTAACAGCAGATGTAACAAGTTACAAATTTACCATGTTTTTAAAAAATATGTAAAGCATAAATTAGCACATATAATAGAAAGCTGAAAAGCTGATTTTTATCCCTGAGAGCCTCAGCTCAGAACGTTTCTTTGTTTTGTCAGATTGGAAAGGCTTCAAATTGTTTTATTTATTATTTCTCCCCATAGGATACTTTTCAACTTTGAGTGCATTTTGCGTTGTATAGTTTGGAATCTTCTCAGACTGAAAAGTGCAGGCAAAAGGATGCCAATTTGTCTTGACAGTGTCTTTTATGTCTTCCACATAGCCTTAATGAAAACAACAACAAACAAAACAACACAACCCACCGCCAACACCAAAAAACAAACAAAAAAAAACCAAAATAACCAAAAAACCACAACCCAAATAATAATAATTGTTAATCTGGTTCATTCAGTGGAACTAGAATTTATATAAAAGCCTCTTCAAAGACCAAACCATGCAAATAAAAACTCATGTCTAAATACAAATACAGTAGGATTCACTCCCAGGGATTCTCAGAATAGTTTAAACAAGATCTTTCAGGAACGGTTTAAGTAGATGTGCTCCTGTGTTGATACAGGGGGAATAAGCTGGGTAGACTTTTCCAGGCCCTTTGTGGGTCTGTCTTCTGTAATCCTGTAATTCACTGCTTTAATTTATTTCCAAATAAGGAGGGATTGTTTTAATAAGAAAAGCTTAGTAACACTAGAGCTTACTTGGTCAGTGCACCATGAAGGCCGGATGAAGAGAAATAACTCTAGTGCTGGAGGTTTCCTACGTGCTTCAGCAGGACCTGGCTTATGCTCAGTATGGAGAGAGCTCAAAGGGATGCAAAGACTAAGCTGGATTTATGGGTATAGTTATGTAGGAGTAGGTTTTGCCTCTCAAGGTCAGCCCACATGAAATGTATGTATATAGTGACATTATAGAGAAATAAGCTATAAAACCATAAAACGCACAGCAGACTGAGGAGATGTCAGGTGGATTATTACTTCAGCAGACTCATGAGACCAAAGCACAGGTGCATCCTAACAGCAGCCAATAAAGTAAGTGCAGGCTGCTAACGAGGGCTCCCAAAGTGCAAAACTGCTAATACTCCAAGGAGACTGCTCCGTGGGTAGGAGCTGTTCCACCTTGCTGCCTTCCAAGGCTAAGAATAGGCTAAGACACCCCTAAAGGGTGGATAACTCTGCTAATCCAAAAGCCGTGTGCTCTCTCTATCCTTGTGAAGCTGCGCGATTTCCACCGGAGTCGCATAATCCCTAGCATGAGTGAGCATACATAATGAAATTTGGGAAGGGCTGGGGATAATGTCCCACACCACAGCAGTCTTGGAGATTGGTAATCATCGATGCTGGGAAATGCAGTGTTCCTGCGGAGCCCAGTGGGGAGAGCAGAGAGCTGCAATGGGGTTTGGGTTTGATTCTCCCTCTCACTGGGGGAATAGAAGTGGGGTGTTGAATGCTCACCACCATCCTTTGCACCCATGGTAGATGGGAGGAAACAAAATGTTCCCAGCTTGTGTCCCAAGTGAAGGTACAATATTCTGAGAGTTTTCCTTTGCCTGTTGTTTCTCCTCTGCAGAAGTGCCAGCAGTGTGTCAAGTAGAAAAGATTACACTGAGGTGGCTTTGTTGGCTTCAGCAGCTCCAAGATAGAGGTTTTCCTGGCAATGGAGGCACTGTGTACCTTGCTGCCTAACTTGATGGAATGAGCTTTGCGAAAATGGATTAAACTATTTTCCGTACACCTAAGGAAGAGATAATTAGCTGGGAACAGAACAGACAGGAGCAAGTCACAAACACTGCACTTTCAGACACTGCCTTTGATCATGCTACTCCTAGGTCTGCAGTCATAAATTAGGGTGTCCTATCTGCAGTGGATGGGGCTTCGCGCACATTGTGCTCAGAGTTGCAGTTTTTCTTGATTTCCTCTTCAAAAACCTTTTCTGACGTGGAGACTTCCAGACTACCCTGGACTCAAAGAAACCATGCTATCTCCAGCAGGCATTCACAGAGGAAAAGGCAGCCTTCCAGTCCTTGAGAACACAAGATTTGCCTTCACTGAATTTGAACTAAAAAGCAGGATCTCCTTTGTGCCTCGTGGAGCTGCTTACTCAGAGGCAAAGTTAATTATTTAAGCCTCTGTTTGTTGAGACTTGTCTCTGTTCTACATAATAAATGTCTTTTCTACGTGGCTATGGCAGACCATGTGGCTAGTGAATATCTAATAAAAACTATAAAACACGGTTGCAGTCACCAAACACGCAGTTACCATAGCTGTGATCGGTGGGCTCCGGGCAGCAATCCTGGCGCAGCTCAGAACCAGACTGCCTGCCTGATCAGTCTTGCATGTTTTTATTCACCTGAAAGTCCTTGTTCATTCAGTTTAGGAAAACCTCCTTTTCTGTCCTTTCCCCTCACCCAGCTCTGTCTGTGGTATCTGCTCCCCTTGGAGGGTTGAGCTCCAAAGGCTATCGCTGATGTGAGTTCTGTGTTTGTGCGCGGAGGGGCTGCATGGCACCCCCTTCTTGTGCTTACTGAATACAAGTGTTTGCTTTTCAGTTTTGCTGTGGGTAGTGGCAGGGAACTTCTGGAAAAATCCTGTCTGTAGATATGTCCCCAGAGAAAGGTCCAGATGATAAATGTGATGAGTCCAATACAGGAGAGAAAAATAGCCAAATTCCTTCTCTGTTATGAGGAATAGAAAGGAGGAAAGTGATGGAGAGACTCTGGGGCTGCTGTGCTATTGCTTTGAAACTCTGAAGGAAACCCTTTACATGAAGGATGGAGGCACAACACCTCTGTTAAGTCTGAGTCTGCCAGGTATGGGAAATGGCCCTTGATGGAAGCTCCTCTGTTACCAAGTCTCTTGCAACTTAAATTCATATCTTGCTTCTCTGGCAAGGGCCCTGGAGGAAAGCGAAGCAGCTGGAAGGCTCTTTGCAAAATCTTGAGAAAAACAAGGTGAGGCTGTCACAGGGTGGAAGTCCCTACAGCCCTTGTGAGAAACCTCAGATAATTCAAAGGATGCTTCATCAGCCTAGCCTCCAGGACCTGTGTCAGAGAAGTCCTGTGTTTGAAGTCCACCCATCTATGGGGCTCAGCTCAAGCTGTTAGCATTTCTGTTTCATTGCTGGTTGCCCCATGTCAGCACCACGTAGGTCAGCCGGGAGGGTGACCATCATGTTTCCCTCAGAAAAATACTGACCCTGCACTTGAAAATAGCACTGACAATGAGTGTGCCCCAAGCACAGGTCATTTCTGGAGCCAGGTCACACTTTACTAGCAAAGAATTTCCAAAATGTTATTTTGCTTTGAAAAAGGGATAGTTTCTGTCCAAAATCCTGGGATCTTCTTTTAGAAATATTAAATCCAGGCATTTAGGCCTTTGCAACATATAAATAACCCCTCTAGGTAGAGGTTTGATAGAGGAAAGGAAATTGTATTATTCTTCATGGGATTTGTCGTTTCGTGTTATTGATGGAAAAGAACGGGGAGGATTGCACTGAAATGGTGGGGAGATGCTGCTGGAAGTGGTTTGTGCTGCCGAAAAGCAGGCTGCGTGTGATGGAAATTGAAGAGATGTGGGTTGGAGCAGCGGGCACGAGGCATACAGCAGTTGCAGGTTTTTTGTTGATTAGTTGTGCCCATGAGCTGCTGGAAGGAACAGCAGGGCAGCTGCTGGTGCGTGCTGGGTTCCCTGCGTGAATCCCAGCCCTCAGTGTCCCAGCTCTGCGCTGGGTAATTCCAAAAGCCTCAGGTGCCCTCTGTACACAGGACTGTGCACAAGTGCCCCCACCTTCCCGCGCTGTGCCTCGCCTGCCCATCTTTATGACAGCATTTCTATGGTGACCAAACCCTGAGAAGGAATGGGGACGGGGGAGATGGGCTGACTTTGTATCGTTTCCCATTCTTTTGGCCTGGTTACAATGACAAAGATTGCATTAGGAGCTGAGCAGCTCATAAATTCCGAGAGTTATAGCTGTAGGCAGTTCATAAAGGGGAAATTGGGACTGGGTAGGTTTTGAAATTTGCATATGTGCCACACCCACTGCTATTTAATTTGAATTTAATTTGCATGCATCATGGCTAAATAATACTCATGCGGTACTTTTAAGGGGTGAGGATTGTATCAGTTTGTCTATGATTTATATCACTTTTGCTTTAAGTGTAATTTTATAGAGTAGTTTGGAGAGCATACAGTATAAACTTAAATTAAATTTCACAAAAATGGTCAAATAACACTTATCAGCTGTAAATATCCAGTTCTCTTTGAAAATAAATGGTGTTTTCATAAAGGTGCCAGATTAACAGCACTGCAGGCGGAAGTCTGCTGTTTAGCCACTGAAAAATCATCGCACAATGCAATTACAAACTTCCCCCCACACTGCTCTGGTACTGGCATCTGCCTGGAGCTGAGTGGGTATTCAGGGCTCGTGTCTGTAGGGATGCTCATGCTTAGGGATGGTGAGCTTGGTTTAAGGTCTGTCCCTTTCTTGTTTGCTTTACATTAATGATCCTTCGAGGCTGAACGCAGGAGCAGATTTATGATCCCAGGATGGTAAATGACTATCGTGTAATTCTTAGATCATTGTGGCTAGAGTCCCTTGTGGGAAGAGAAAATAGAAAAACATCTTGAAATATCTTTTGCATTGCTTTTTTTTTGATGTGAACTTGTCAGGAATTCAAATGTAGAAAGTGAAACCACCTGCTACTGTTTATTTTGTGCCTGTTCTGATGGCTCAGGAATTGCAACATCCTTTTTAAAAATTTGTTTTCCTTTTAAACGTGTATCTGTTCTTTAGTACAAAGACCAGTCCTGCAAAGACATTTTTGACACTTTAAGGTATGAGCAGGTGCACAGACGGCTCCCAAAAGCACTGAAGCAGGGAGGTGTGGTTTTCCTCACTGGGAGGACACGCAAATTCCACTAAGCTCTGCCCAGGAAAAAAACATTTCAGTGCTGTCTTCCCTAAGGATCTGGGCCCGTGTGCTTCTCTGCACCTTCAGGCACCTAAACATCTTTTAGCTCTACGCATGTCTTTGGGCATGCATTAAAACCCTCAGAGTGCCACGCAGTGCCATCTCCTCCTCCTCTGCCCGCACTCAGAAATCTCACATTGTAACCACCCTCCCTAATGAAAAGGAGCAGGAGCAGCTTTTCCTGGCATCCCAGCAATAAATCTGCTCCGAGACAGAATATTTCTGTATGGCAAAACCGAGATCTTTATGCATCCCTTGGTGACAGTGGCTCCGCAACACAAGCACCTGCCCGCTGCAGCTTGCTGGGCTACCCGTAGGCTGCCTGAAAGGTTGAAGTTTGCCTTAAATGATCTTCCAGCTAACAAATAACAACATGTCACTCTGGGAACCTGTGGTTAAATTGGTTTGAGCCTGTAAGAAATGCTCTTGGTTTCTCTGTAACCTCCCTGTGCCAGCCATAACTCAGCTCTGAACGTGCAGCCCGTTATTAATGTGAGCCTTTGACACTTCCACCCAAAACCTCCCTCCCCTTAACCTGGTCAGGCCTCTGCAGGTGTGATGGACATCGAGAAGGTGATCCGTGGTGATCAGCAACAGTGTATTGGGGAGCATAGCTGTAATCAGTCACTTTTGTCTCAGTGCTTCCATACTTGCAGGAACTGGCAGGTGATGTCTCACCTCCCTCTTGAGTTGTCTTTAATCCCAGACACCTGCACAAAACGCTGGCTGGAGGGGAAACTGCTGATGTGCTCTTACGTGGGCTGTAGACACTGTGATTGGCAAAACAGACCTGAGAGTGGCTTTGTGATCTTGAGGTCCAAGAGCCTTTCTTGTGACTTTATGCACTTTTTGTTGCTTTATAATGTTCAAAAGGAATTTCTCCCAAAGTCCTGAGATAGTGTGACCTGATAGGGTATTGTCTTCTGATCCTTCTGAGAGTCCTCCAGCTTTGCTGCTTCATTTCTGTGCACACGTGTAGCACCAAAACCAGTGTAATTGCTGATTTTCTTTGTCTAAGTTGCTCAGATGGCCTCCAGTTCCTCTGCAAATTACAAATAGGTGTCAGTCTCCTCTCAGCTTGCTTTTTACTGACGGGGAAATAGGTATGCCCACTTAAGCTCAGAACAAACCCTTTAAGTTTTATCTCCTCATCATCTGGCTTTGCACTTGAATGGCTTTTATTAAATTAAAGCCATGAATGATCAAAGGTGTGGAAGAATACAAGCATGGGTGGACTGGTGAGCGGGATTTCTGAATAAGACCTTGGTGATTTAGGAGCCCAGCTGCACCTTTGAAGATCTGAGCCCTCGGAAACAACTGTATGAGAACAGTGGCCAAGCCTTGAATGCATTGCCCTGTGCCTTCCTACCCTGCTGCTAATGGCTGTGTGGAGATTTTCGGTTAGGAGAGGACCGAAGCAGGAGGATGGGCTGGTTTGTCCTCTCCCGTAGCCCTGTCTGGCAGCCCTCAAAGGCATGAACTGTCACTTGCTGGCTGTGGTTTTTCAGAGACTGCTTGGGATGCAGAGTGCTGCTACAACCTTAAAATCCCCTTGTTTACCTGCAAGTGTCCTTGCTGCCATCAGCTGCTGTCTGGTGCCCTGATGTGCTCGTGAGCCCACAGAGGTGGAGTTAAGTTGCTTTCTGCCTCCATCTGTCTTTTCGCATTGCCGAGGCTGCGGCTGCCTATGCATGGCAGCATGTGTGAGGCTTGGAAAGCAATCTGAAAGAAAGCCAGTCACTTGGTGTTTGCAGAGCAACAGGAACGTGCTGTAAACACTTACCCTTCCCGAGCCTGAATAAAATAGAGCAAGACACCAGGTCAAGCAAGAGACATGTGTAGCAGAAGGGGAAGTGGCAAAGAAAGCCATAAATATTCAGTGGAGGAAGTGGGAAAACACATTCTGATTACAACTCTAGCTCTAATGTATGCAAATGTAATAGTTTCCTCCCCTACTAAGGAATCATGTATTACATACATTACATGATGTACTACTGTGTAGCAACATAGTTTATGACTCCTAGGAGAAGAAAATCATAATTCACAGCCATTAACAAAAATAATAGTGCTTTCACCCAGAGGAGCTTTCCTTAGAAAGCCTGCACAGATTCTATCTAACCTAATTTGAGCAATGTCATGAGTTGGAACAGATCGCTATCAAGTCTGTCATGCTTGTCATAACATGGCACTTGAATAGAAGACATCGCTTCCCAGGAGAAATTCCTGCTAAGGAACTGTATTATTTAATGGAGTTTAAGATTCCTTTTAAGTTTCAGAGCTTGTTTATTTGAAAATTGTTCCAGTAAGAAGCAACTCTTAGCCAGGTTTCATTTAAAGAGAAATGAGTTTCCACACACATGATTATAGACCGCTATTCCTCAAAGTTATAATTAACCAGGGGCTGCAGAGGGGAAGCTGCTGCAGAGGAGCAGAGCACGTATCAGATGGCTCGCATCTGGCATATATTTTCTCGGGGATGAGGTTTTCTGGAGCCTGCAAATGGATACGGGTATTTACACAAAGAGACGTTCCCCTGTGACAGCCACCTGTCTCTGTCGCACCTTCCCTCAGCCCTCCTCCATTTTATGCAAGCAGCTAATTAATTTCCGGCTTTTAGTGTGTAACGAGGCAGAGAGCCTGAGAAGGAAGTGGGAGCCTACGGTCTCACCCACCAAAAACACACGGTGCCAAGCAGCAGCTTAGTGAAGATGTTTATTTAAACCCTTGGGTGGTCGCAGGCACAGGCCTGCAATTGCTCATTTAATTCCTGATTTAAAGCAGCAACAACGACCGCCACGAGACGCAGAAGTTCGGGTTCGCTACCGAGTGCTGCTCCCACCACCAGCCTTTCCACGTGCTGCTTGTTCATTTATTTCTGGAGAGCCTTGTGCGGGTGCTGAGCGGCAGATCGTGGGCACCCTGCGTGGGTGCGCTCCGTTAGGGGCACGGGGGGGCTCTACCCTTGTGGGGCTGCTCGGGAGCCTCCTGCTTGCGGGAACTTGGGCAGCTTGTCACAGCACATCACGATCTGCTCGTCTCCCTAGATGGTAGAGTTTGTGCTTAATGCAATAAATAGAGACGGGGAAAATTGCGTTACTTACATTTAGCTGATATCCGACGACGTGAAAGAGGAGTTAAACTCATGCCTTTCTGTCAATCTCACGAAATATTTGTTTATTTTTCTTACTTTATTCACTCCCCTCATTTTTGTTCATTTATTTACACAATACCTTTAGGTTTTACATCTCTCTCTTGGAAATGAGTTGACATATTTTTCTTTTCACATCCCTTAGGAGACGTTGAGGAATACCTGAACAAGAAATATAATGGGAGCAACAGTGACAAAGGTGTGGAAGGAAAAAAAAAATCCTTCCTTTCTTCTCCCTTGTCCCCCTGCCTATTCACAAACTTCTGTGCCTGGACCCCACCTTGGCCTTTGGAAACTTTGGTGTCTAGCTCTGAAGCTGTATTCAAAGCAAAGCCTGCCCCGTCCGGCGGTGGTGTGCAGGGCTGATCAACGCCGCTGAAGTCAATGGAAAGGCTTTGAGTAAAGGCAGTGGGCTTTGGCTCAGATGCTGAAAGCATTATCATCACTCTCTGGCTGATCCTCTTGATACCGGTTCTCTCATCAAACCCTCTAAGAGAAAGAGAGAAAACCCAGTCCCCGCTGGTTAAAACAGCAGTTAAACACAGACTTTTGACAGATCTAAACCACCACTATGGAGAAATCAGAGTTTGCCTGCAGAGAGGTACACAAACGTGGCTGCTCAAAACTCCCCTGATCTTCAAAGCTTCCTAAGCACCTGAATTTCCCCTGCAGGTGGTGGTGGTGGCTGAAGGGGTTTGTTTTCCTGGTATGTCACCTGGCCGGCAGCAGGGCATGGGGGAGCAGAGCTAGGGGCACAGGGACGTGGGGACCTGCCCCTGCTGGGGACGGGGCTCTGGTGGGGGCAGCTGGGCAGCGCAGGCCCCATCTGAGGACTCGATGGGAGCCTTATGAGCAGGGTCTTGAGTGAGGAGGGTCTGGAGTCTGACGGAAGGAGAGGTGAAGATGGAGAGCTTGCAGACCATAGCCGGAGGAGTGGAAGGAAGCTGAGTTTATAGACAGAAAGGAAGAGAGAATTAATGGATATTCGAGACAAAAATAAATAAATAAATAATGCCACTGATTATCAGAGTTGCTCTTATTTCCAGTCCTCCAGTCCTGGCATCTTGATACCAAAGACCACAGCAGAAAGCACACAAATCCCGCCTCTTGTTCCCATTTCAGCTGCAGCCCACGGGTTCAGTCTCTGGTGCTGCAGAGCCGGCAGGGGCACAAACCCCAGCTGCAAATTATAAGCAGCTTCTAACTCAAACAAGAAGAGAGCGCTAAGCAAATCCCCCTTGATTCAATCAAATACCTCTTCCCAGCCAGCAAGAGTAACAAGCTTTGGGTGTTAGATGGCTGGCCTGAGTGGATTAATAACTTTCTTTGTATTATCAGCCAAGTTTCATCTAGAAATAAATCCCGTCTCATCTCTGTGAACATGACATAAGATTATTCCGGTGAGCGTGGAGGTTGAGATGCTCATGTTGCAATGGTGTGGAGGCAGGAAGGGCTTTGGGCTGGGGGGACGGGGAGAGGGTTTTGGGATGGTGCCCTCTGCTCCTCGCCTGTGGGCAGGGCTGCTTGGGGCAGCAGTGAAGTGATGGGGTGGGACAGGACAGGGAAAGAAGCCCGGCAGAAAATTTCCTCTCAGAGGCAAGTGGTCGCATCCCATCCCTTGCTCAGACTCCCACCACGAGGCTCAATTTCCTTGATGCCTCCCATGGGAAATTCTGCATGGCTTTTTAATTAGCAGAAAGGCAATTACAGAAGCTTGAGGCTTGTAATTCCTTACCCATGCTTTGCCCATCCACTATGTGCACCTCACTTAGCCTTCCATTCTTGGTCTATGTTAACAGTTTATTTCAGTTTTATTTGGCCTGCATTTAAACAAAGAAACAGAGAGCAGAATTGTAAATTCTGCTCTGAACTTAATTTGTAAATCTTAACTTGTAAATTCTGGTCTGAACTTTTGGGTAGACCTGTGCGGTGTCAAGAGTTGGACTTGATGATCCTTAAGGGTCCCTTCCAACTCAGGATATTCTATGATTCTATGATTCTATGAAATGATTTGGTAAAAATATGCCCTTGGTTTTTCTGCTAATTTCTGTATTAACATTTATCTGTTTGTACTGCGGGGTCACCTGGTTATGGGGATTTAGCTCCATATGATCTGCAGGCAGAGCTCATTCAGAGCCCTCAGTGACCTCTGGCTGAGCCCGCACAATGCTCTGCTCTCCTTGGGATTTCGGAGGGTGGGCATCAGCATCTGGACCCGTATGGAGGGGTTTGTATCCAGGTACCGACAGGGACACTGAGGGCAGCCCTTAACCAGTTATTTTTTTTAACTCACACCCCAAAATCAATGACACAAAAATACATAAAAATACGTTCCTTTTTCCTGAATCAAATTATATATATATATAAAATATTTCCTCACCAATACACTTTTCCCCTCCCACAGCAGCAAGCTGCTCTCTGATTTGGAAGTGCTTTCACAGCCATTGATTAAGTTTAAATGTCCAAGGTTTCTGAGCAGATCTGTGCCCTCTGGAAGATACCCACAAATATTTTTACCCGTCTGTGAGAAAGGAGCAAGGTGGGCAAGGTAAAAATGGGTGACCTGGGCCAGCTTCAGCAGCATTGGCAGTGTGAGGATGTGGGAGGATGTCACTGTGATTGTCCATCTGCCCTCGGGCAGGGCGTGCTCCTGCACCAGGCAATAACAGTGTGGGGAAGGTCAGTGCTCTGCTACAATCAAATAAAGCTCACCAGGCTCGTCCCACAACGGTGATCCTTAGTCTGGCAAACCTGTTTTCCTTGATTTGTCCAGCAGTCCCGGGCAGGATTACACAACAGGGTTCAGTTTGTTTTCTTTCTTTCTTTCTTTTTCTTTTTTTTTTTTCTTTTTTTTTTCTTTTTTTCTTTTTTTTTCCCTTCATTTCCAGCTGGGAAAATATCATTTTCTTTCTGTCCAAATAGAAGGGGTGATTTTCTTGTCAGTCTTTAAATTGGCCTCCTTGGGAACGTGCTCTGACACGGTGATGTCTATGTTACAGAATAGAGACAACTCTCACCTTGCCAAAAAGTAGAAAAAAATAATGGTGGTTAATAGAAAAAAAAAAATCTTCTCAAAAATCTTTGCAACAAACCCCTACAGACAGACAGCTCTCAGACTGTGCCTTTCCTTAGGGGCTCAGCTATGAGCTCTTCAGGGACCCTCAAGACCAATTAAACCCCTAGGGAGACATATATATATATATATAAACACATGAACCTATAAAAAAATACCATAAGAATTTCTCTATTGACTTCAAAGACATTTCAATCCATAGTAGTAATGCAACTGTATATTTGTAGCTGATTTGAGGATTTAGGGAATCTCTCTCTGAACTACTTCTGAAGCCTGTTGGAGATTACAGCATTACTCCAGGTAGTTCTATTAAATTACAGACCCTGCTCTGATTGCAGCCCTAGTCTGCCCATGCTGCAGTCTTTTTATTTCTGTTTTGGACTGCAAGTCCCAGACACGGTGATGCAGGATTAATAATGGATCGTGCTGCTCCTGGAGGAGAACTTCTTGTTTACTGCTCAGAGGAACCGGAGGACGGGGAAGTGGCAGGTCATCTTGAGGGGAGGGAGTTATAAAGTCACATCGTGTGGGTCATTGCCTGTTCAGGGGAGCTGGAAGGCAGCCAGGAGGCCTGAGCACCCTTTCTGACAGGAGAGAAGTGAACAGTCAGTGTTGGTGTGTGGGAAGAGACAGGAAGGAGAAGCAGGAGAAGCTGGGCCCTCCATTGCCTACTATCTCAAGGCGAGGGTTGGAAAGGAAGGCATTCTGAGTACGTGCAGATAGGTAGATGATATATGCTTGTATTATAGCAGTTGTCTTAGAGACACCATGCCTGATCATTTCTGCTTGCTTGTGAAAATTTAGGCTGCAAACCGGAGCGCCCGCTGGGACAGCCTGTGCTCGGGGGAGTTTGGGAGTGCTGTCAGACATCACAGCATTCACACGGTGCCTCGGTGGGCGATGCCGTGACAGCCTGCTGCCTCGGATCTGTCCGAGACCCTGTCAGCATGGAAGTGCCAGCGTCTGCTGGTTCTCAGGAAATGGCACCCCTCCAGCTTGTCCCGCGTTGTGGGTGTGGGACCAGGAAAAGAAGCTGGGTATGAGAATTATCCCAGAGCACTGATATGTGAGTATTGTGAAATGTGATTTCTGGATACAGATGGACAACCCAATACAGGTGGCATGAAGCGATATTGTTTTGGAGCTGCAGAAGACAATTCAGCCAGTTGCTTCAGCAATTCAACAGCAATGTATTTTTAATGCTTCCACATCTGGAAAGTGTTAGTGTTAGTGTTGCTTCGTGTTAACACATAGGCATCAAAGCCTTCACAGGTGCAATGCTAGCTATGCAAAAGGCAAGGATGATTTTGGGAAAAAATGTATTTTCTGTTACTAATCTGCTTGCCAAAAAGGACAAGGAGAAATACTAGTTATTCTTGTTTGAAAGATCTGTGTGGCTTTGATCAAGTCAGATGGCCAGTGAATCTCCCATAGTTATGGTTTATTGTTAAAAAGAGCCCTGAGATTAAAATACTGCAAGAAAATGGGCAAATGGACAATAGGTGCATTTTCAGTTTTGCACTTCAATGAATATAGTAGTAGGAATATTTACAAATCATAAGAAATAGGAAAAAGGGAGCTACTTGGGGTTTCATCTTGTATTATTCAGGCCAATGTGAGTTTTGTCACTGATGTCCCCAGGCAGGGGCAGCTACACTCCATTCCAGACATCTAAGAGCTGTGCCTTATGCTTGTGCCTGATTTGAAATGCAGCGTATGAAACGTCCCATATGCATCTGACCCTCATCAAACTAGCTGGAATACATAATAAATTTTCAAGCTGGGGAGAAGGTAATGAAAAAAAGATGCATTAACTCATATTTTGAGTCTGCTGTAAATTATACTGTACTGGGGAGAAAGACTAAAGGAGATTAGTGGAACTACTGCACTTGATGTGGGCAGATCTGTGGATGAAGTATCTATTCCTGAAACATGAATATTTAATAATCACTTTTCTGAGCACAGGATGGACATTATTAGTGGGTGGGAAAGTGTATGATGGCGCAATGGAAGCAGAGCAGATGAATTGCATATAGTGCTTTATGAAGCACTATATTTGAACTCTTTGGCTGTATGATGGTGCTTTTGAGAGTAGCAATGAGACCCTTCCTAGTGGAGGAGAATGGCTGTGTGCCTCACAGGCAGCATCTTTGGAGCTGTAAGTGCTGGGCACTCACATAGTCACTCACAGTGAGCGGCTCCTTGTGCTGCAGGAAGGTAGTGCCAGCACGGGAGTCACTGGAGACAGGGCAGTTTTTCCTGGTGGAGAGTTGATAATCGTAGCCATATAGGCTGTATATTGCTCCCAAATGGCTAGATCAGCTCTTGTTTTCTAATGAGCACTTAGATTTTTTTTCTGTTAGCTGATGTATACCTTTCAACCTGAACTATATCAAAGTCAGCATTTAGCACTGTATATTTACATACGGTTAGCATGTGATTTGCAAATGATATACTGTACTTTTCTATAGTTAATTTGTACATTTCAGTGTATAATGTACCCATGGACTTTCTGAATTTTGAGCTGAAAATATGATAAGTGGGTTATATTATGCGGTGAAGGAGTTGTAATACAAAAACACTTCCATATCATCAATTATGTACTAGTTTAATACAAAATGATATTAATACATGAATCAATAAAGGAAGTTGTATAATAGGATTCTCATGAGAACATGCATCTGATGTTTATTAAAGATGTAAGTTCCACATTAAGAAGGAATACTTTGCTTTATTCATTTATTTGATAAGCAGCTCAGCTGCCCTGAATGAATTGATTTCATTGTATATTCACAAGGAACTCTCACATGGATTTCTCATTTTTCTTACAGAGTTCAGAAATTTAATAACCAATATAGATATCATAAAAACCTGACTATTGGTTTATGGTCAACAATAGCATTTCCTTTGAGCAAAGAGGAACTCGGAGGCTTTGGAAATGATTCCTCAGGGTGCCACACACGTGTGTGCCAGTGATGCTGCCCCAGGTGCAGGCTGCTAGAGCTAGCTGGGATCATAGCCCTTGGTCCAAGGACCTCGTGCTTCTGCACGGCATGATCCAAGCGGCCCCAGAGTTGTTTTTTGCCAAGTTGCTCTCCTGTGTATTTCACCTGGATCTCAAGCTGTGAATGCTCCACTCCCAGAAATGTTTTCAGTGCCAGCTGCATAGCAAAAGCTGCTGGGGAAAAATCAGGTTTGAGGGCTCTTGGAGGCATGGGTTGGGTTTTCAGGGTCAGCTGCAT
This sequence comes from Oxyura jamaicensis, assembly GCF_011077185.1. Taxonomy (NCBI): domain Eukaryota; kingdom Metazoa; phylum Chordata; class Aves; order Anseriformes; family Anatidae; genus Oxyura; species Oxyura jamaicensis. The sequence goes on along the minus strand of NC_048904.1, from coordinate 16,491,337 downwards.
TGTTTTGTGGTGAGACTAATGTATCTCCTTCTCTATTTCAATTTGGATAGAAACACAGGACAAACTGGATTTTAAGCTCAGAGGAAAATGGGGGTGTAATTCTACATTTTTATACCAAGAAGTTAGCAACCCTATTACACCAAGGCATTGGTTCTTCTTTAAAATCAGTTGAAGGGTAGGCATTAATTGAGGTTCTCTAAGAGTGGCCTAGTATTGTCTGTAGCTCCTGTTCACCTTGGTTTTACCATCTCAGTTTTACCAGTATTAGGAATCAGAGTTAACACCTCTGAGATGAATAGGAGCCTTTGCATGCTGCATTGGTTTTCGCTTGATTCATATCCAATAGCTTTTTTGAGTACTACCTATGATGAGAGAATGTTTATCATTTTTATTTCTTTAAACAAACATTAAGATGCTTTGTCGAATTCTGGGATGGCACAACCATGTTGTAGTGCAGCTGACAATCACCATTATTTCCCTCATCACTGGCACCTACAGGCACCTGGGTATCAAGAAGACCCATGGGTACTTTAGAAAGAAATTCTACACAGCTGGAGGAGCTAAGAAAAGAAATCCTGCAAGGCATCAGCATGAAATGCTGCACAGACAGCAACAGCAAGAAGGCAAAGCTTTGGAACACACACTGCTGGAAGAATTAGAGGGAACTTCAGGTAAGCAGCGTGTGGTAAAGAGTTGCATCACAGATTTGATTGAGAAGAGTCATTTACTGAGCAGAAGTGAGATAATACAAAGAAGAACTTGTGTAATACCCAAAACTGGGTAAGGAAAAAGATTGACAACTGTGTGGTGAGAGTGAGAGAAATGTATCTGTGTGTGAGGGAAAGAAGAGCAGCAATAAATATTCAGATCTGTCCCCAGTTTGTTGGGAAAAGTCATGGGATATACAGGGAAGCATAAACAAGGCGATGGAAGCATGGGAGAGCTGATGCAAAGCCCCTGGGAGTCAGAGGCAATCTCTCTTCTCCTTTGCCAGGTAACAGGGACCCTGCAGGGAGCTCCCAGCCTAGCAGCCAGACAGATCAGGTGCTACATAGGGAACAGAAATTAAAGAATAATTCAATTAAGGAAATCCCTGCTCGTCCCAGGACCCCTAGAGGTAGTTGCTGTGGGACAGTTGAAATGCAAGTCACTCTGAAGCAGTTTTACTGAAGTACAGAGCAAGAAACTTGCTTGCTTTATTATTCATTTCCTTTCCCTGCATTGCCAGCTCCCAGCCCCCAGAGCTGAAGATGGCTATGGGGCAGGAGAGAGCTGAACGGCCCAGCAGAACATGTCCTGCTCCTCCAGCCATGGCCCTGAGAGCCTCAGCTGGAGCACATCCAGACTGGTGCTGAGCTGCCCAACCCCATTTCCCAGCTGTGCTGGTGGTGGAGGCAGGAACTTTTGGGCAAAAGTTACCGAAAATACCATCCTGCATGCAGTCCCTGAAGCAGACGTGAGGAGTGGCCGAGTCAGTAGGAAATCTTGCTTCTTTGTGTGATTTTATGTCCTATTTCTCATCCCCAGCACTCCACAGAGTGATGGATAATCATTCAAAACATGGAAAAACCTGAAACAGGGGAGCACTCCTATCACTAATGAAGATGCATCATCACTGGGCTTGGCTCAAAGACCATTAAAGCTTCCGAGTGGTTCCAGTGGGAATGAGAACAACCCTTTTCCTGGAGAAATAGAGTCATATATTAAGTCTTAATTGGAAGAGCCTCCACAAGGATTTTCCCTCTGAGGAGAAGGAGCTTTTGTGGATATAATTGTTTTGGAGGGAGTAATTATTCCATGGACATTTCCCAGGGTGAATGATGGCTTTTTTGTCTATTTTCCAGAGAGTGGAGGAGCTGTAGCTGTCTTTTTATGGACCGATGGCATTACCTAGCAAGCTGGGGACAGGCTGCTGTTTCAACATATATGCACAGCAGTGGGAACAAGTTTTGTACAATTTAGCTGAATATTTCTCTATTATTCTTTACCCTCGAGCATGACACAGTTTGCAGCAATTGATAGACTTAGCTGAACAGTGAGATAAAAAATTACAAATAAGACTGGCTGGAAGCTGCTATTCTGTTGCAATTAGAAGTAAAACAGCCACAGCCAGAGCCGTGTTTTGCCCAGGGTCAGATCAACAGACCACAGATTTTTATTTATTTATTTATTTTTTAAACATGTTAATTTTTACACAGTTTCAGGAGGGCTGCTGATCCTCATCCCGAAAAACCCTTCACATGATGGAGTGTGAGTGTCACTGTGAGCTGCAGAATAATCACTTCTTCCTCCTGGTCGGGAAGGCATGGCAGGCTGATGAGACGCTGGAGGGAGAGGCTGGCTAAGATTGGAAAGAAAAAGATACATAAATCTGGGACGGGGCAGAAGGAACAAGGCAAAACATAACGGAGGGGAAGGTAGATCCCTGAAAAGAGAGCTGTTGTTGGTGAATAGCTCAGTGTTCCTGCTGTTGTTTTGAGCAGTGTGAGCAAAATCCAAAGGGCTGCTCCCCACCTCTTGCTGGGGAGAGCTGCCATTGAGAGATTGCCTGAACAGGGAATGAGCCCGGTCTGATGGTCCCTTAGCATAATCCAGCCCTCCTGGAAGAGATACTGCACAGTGCGGAGGAGGAGAAAGACACTTGAAATGAGATTGCCGCAAATTAGTTACAAAATGGTTTTAAGCTAAGTTTTCTTTCATCATTTCCCTCTTTTCCACCCTGGCCTCCCTGTTTGTCTTATCAAATCTTGGCAGAGCTATTGGCACGGAATAGGGAGCTGCTGTTGAGAAACTGTTTCCAGCGGTGTAATAAAGCAGTCTTACTGCAATGAATTTTAAAGGCTGTTTTTGCTGCCTCAAGAAATGCTGATTTATGACTTGAATGAGTCACGCTTTTTGCAATTAGCAGGACATGTCTA